>NC_064284.1:65922654-66079295 GCF_019186545.1 Solanum stenotomum | reverse complement strand
AAGACCTTATCTATGGAGTCAGTTGGCCCTCGTGGACAAAATGGCCCATTTTCAAGGTCAAATGAGCCCTAAAGGAGGTAAACGCCCGTTTGGCCGACTTTTTGTGTGATATAGTTCACCATCTTTTTTGCTGATCCACAATTCCGACCTCATTTATGCCAAAATTTTACCTAGACGTCCGTAAAGACCTTACCTATGGAGCCAGTTGGCCCCCATGACCAGAATTCCCCACTTTCAAGGTCAAACTAGCCCTACAGTAGGTAAACCCCCATTTTACCAATTTTTCTGTGCTATAGTCCACAGATTTTTTGGTGATATAGAATTCCAACCTCATTTTTCTCAAAATTTTACCTGGACGTCCGTTAAGACCATATACATGTAGCTAGTTGTCCCTCACGACCAAAATGGCCCATTTTTAAGGACAAACGAACCCTAGAGCATGTAAACCCCCCCATTTTGCTAATTTTTGTGTCCTATAGGTCACCCTCTTTATTGGTGATCGAGACTTCTGACCTCATTTTTGCCAATATTTAACCTCGACGTCCGTTAAGACATTACATATGGAGCCAATTGGACCTCACGGCCAGAATCTCCTATTTTCAAGGTCAAACGAGACCTAGATAAGGTAAACCCCCTATTTTACCGATTTTAGTGTGCTATAGTCCACGGATTTTTTGGTGATCCAGAATTTCGACCTCATTTTATCCAAAATTTAACCTTGACGTCCGTTAAGACCCTATTTATGGAACCAGTTGACCCTCACGACCAAAATGGGACATTTTCAAGGTCAAACGATCCCTAGAGCAGGTAAACCCCCCATTTTATCGATTTTCGTGTGCAATAGTCCACAAATATTTTGGTGATCCAGAATTCTGACCTAATTTTTGCTAAAAATATACCTAGACGTCCGTTAAGACCATATCTATGAAGCCTGTTGGCCCTCATGGCCAAAATGGCCCATTTTCAAGGACAAATGAGCCCTAGAGCAGGTAAACCCCCTTTTTTGCCGATTTTCGTGTGCTATAGTTCACCATCTTTTTTGGTGATCCAGAATTCAAACCTCATTTTTGCCAATATTTAACTTGGACGTCTGTTAAAACCATACCAATGGAGACAGTTGGCCCACACGGCCAAAATGGCCCATTTTCATGATCAAACAAGACCTAGAGCAGGTACGCCCCCCATTTTACCGATTTTCGTGTGCTATAGTCCATGGTTTTTTGGTGATCCAGAATTCCGACCTTGTTTTTGTCAAAATTTTACCTGGACGTCCGTTAAGACCTTATCTATGGAGATAGTTGGCCCTCACAACCAAAATGGCCCATTTTTAAGGTCAAACGAGCCCTAGAGAAGGTAAAACCCCTATTTTACTGATTTTCGTATGCTCTAGTCCACGGATTTTTTGGTGATTCGCAATTTCGACCTCATTATTGCCAAAATTTTACCTAGACGTCCGTTAAGAGCTTAACTATGGAGCTAGTTGGCCCTCACGACCAAAATGGCCCATTTTTAAGTTCAAACGAGCCCTAGAGCAGGTAAACCCTCCATTTTACTGATTTTCGTGTCCTATAGGTCACCATCTTTTTTGGTGATCCAAAATTCTGACCTCATTTTTGCCAATATTTAACCTGGACGTCCGTTAAGACATTACCTTTGGATCCAGTTGGCCCTCACGGCCAGAATGGTCCATTTTCAAGGTCAAACGAGACCTAGATGAGGTAAACCCCCCATTTTACCAATTTTAGTGTGCTATAGTCCACGGATTTTTTGGTGATCCAGAATTTCGACCTCATTTNGGTCCATTTTGAAGGTCAAACGAGACCTAGATGAGGTAAACCCCCCATTTTACCAATTTTAGTGTGCTATAGTCCACGGATTTTTTGGTGATCCAGAATTTCGACCTCATTTTTGCCAAAATTTAACCTGGACGTCCATTAAGACCTTATCTATGGAACTAGTTAACCCTCACGACCAAAATGACCCATTTTCAAGGTCAAACGAGCCCTAGTGCAAGTAAACCTACTATTTTACCAATTTTCGTGTGCTATAGTCCTCAAATTTTTGGTGATCCGAAATTTCGACCTCATTTTTGCCAAAGCTTTACCTGGACTTCCGTTAAGACCTTATTTATGAAGCTAGTTGGTCCTCACGACCAAAATGGCCCATTTTCAAGGTTAAACGAGCCCTAGAGCAAGTAAACCCCCAATTTTACCAATTTTCGTTGGCTATAATCTACATAGTTTTTGGTTATCCAGAAATCTGACCTTATTTTTGCTAAAATTTTACCTAGACGTCCGTAAAGTCCGTATCTATGTAGCCTATTGGACCTCACGGCCAAAATGGCTCATTTTCAAGGACAAATGAGCTCTAGAGCAGGTAAAGCCCATTTTGGACGATTTTCGTGTGCTTTAGTTCACCATCTTTTTTGGTGATCCAGAACTCCCACCTCATTTTTTCCAATATTTAACCTGGACGTCCGTTAAAACCTTACCTATGGAGCCAGTTAGCCCTCACGGCTAGAATGGCCCATTTTCAAGGTCAAACGAGACCTAGAGCAGGTAAGCCCCCCACTTTACCGATTTTCATGTTCTATAGTCCATAGATATTTTGGTGATCTGGAATTTCGACCTTATTTTTGCTAAAATTTTACCTAGACGTATGTTAAGATCGTATATATGGAGCCAGTTGGCCCTCACGGCCAAAATAGCCTATTTTCAAGGCTAAATGAGCCCAAGAGCAGGTAAACACCCCATTTTACTAATTTTCGTGTGCTATAGTCCACAGATTTTTTGCCGATCCGAATTTTTGACCTCAATTTTGCCAATATTTAACCTAGACGTCCGTTAAGACATTACATGTAGAGCCTGTTGGCCCTCACGGCTAGAATGACCCGTTTTTAAGGTCAAACGACACCTAGATGAGGTAAACCCACCATTTTACCGATTTTAGTGTGCTATTGTCCACGAATTTTTTGGTGATGCAGAATTCCGACCTTACCTATGGAGCCAGTTGACCCTCACGTCCATAATGGCCCATTTTCAAGGTCAAATGAGCCCTAGAGTAGGTAATCCCCCATTATATCGATTTTTGTGTGCTATAGTCCACAGATTTTTTGGTGATCCATTATTCGACTTTATTTTTGCCAAAATTTTACCTGGACGTCTGTTAAGACTATCTATGGAGCTAGTTGGCCCTCACGACCAAAATGGCCCATTTTCAAGGTCAAACGACCCCTAGAGTAGGTAAATCCCCCATTTAACCAATTTTCGTGTGCAATAGTCCACAAATTTTTTGGTGATCCAGAATTCCAACCTTATTTTTGCCAAAATATTACTTGGAAGTCCGTTAAGACATTATCTATGTAGCCAATTGGCCCTCACGGCCAAAATGACCCATTTTCAAGGTTAAACGAGACCTAATGAAGGTAAACCCCCCATTTTACCGATTTTCGTGTGCTATAGTCCACACATTTTTTGGTGATCTGAAATTCTGACCTCTTTTTTGCCAAAATTATGCCCGGACGCCCGTTAAGACCTTACCTATGGAGCCTGTTAGTTTTCATGGCCAGAATAGCCCATTTTCATGGTCAAATGAGACCTAGAGCAGGTAAACCTACAATTTACCAATTTTTTTATGTGCTATAATCCACGAATTTTTTGGTGATCCAGAATTACGAACTAATTTTTGCTAAAATTATACCTGGACGTCCGTTGAGACCTTCTCTATTGAGACAGTTAGCCCTTACGGCCAAAATAGCCCATTCTCAAGGTCATATGAGACCTAGAGCAGGTAAACCCCCATTTGGCTGATTTTCGTGTGCTATAGTTCACATTGTTTTTTGGTGATCCAAAATTGCTACCTCATTATACCAAAATTTTATCTGGACGTCAGTTAAGACCTTATCTGTGGAGCCAGTTGGCCCCCACGACCAAAATGGTTTATTTTTAAGCTTAAACGACCCATAGAGCAAGTAAACCCCCCATTTAACCGATTTTCGTGTGTGATAGTCCACAAATTTTTTGGTGATCCAGAATTTCGACCTCATTTTTGCCAAAGTTTTACCTGGACGTCCGTTAAGACATTATCTATGGAGCCAGTTGGCCCTCACTGACAAAATTACCCATTTTCAAGGTCAAACGTGCTTTAGAGCAGGTAAACCCCCCATTTTCCCGATTTTCGTGTGCTCTAGTCCACAGATTTTTTGGTGATTCGAAATTATGACCTGATTTTGGCCAAAATTTTACCTGGATGTCCGTTAAGACGTTATATATGTGGCCAATATGCCCTCACGTCCAAAATGGCTTATTTTCAAGGCCAAATGAGCCCTAGAGTAGGTAAACCCCCCATTTTACCAATTTTCATGTGCAATAGTCCACGGATTTTTTGGTGATCCGGAATTCCGACCTCATTTTTGCCAAAATTATACCTGGACATCCGTTAAGACCTTATCTATGGAGCCAGTTGGCCCTCACGGCCAAAATGGCCCATTTTCAAGGTCAAATGTGCCCTAGAGCACGTAAACCCCCATTTGGCCGATTTTCGTGTGATATAGTTCACCATCTTTTTTGGTGATCCAGAGTTCCTACCTCATTTTTCCTAAAATTTTACCTGGATGTCCGTAAAGACCTTACCTATGGAGCCAGTTGACCCTCACATCCAGAATGGCCCATTTTCAAGGTTAAAAGAGCCCTAGAGTAGGTAAACCTCAATTTTACCAATTTTTGTGTGCTTCAGTCCACGGATTTTTTGGTGATCCATAGTTCCGACCTTATTTTTGCCAAAATTTTACCTCGATGTCCGTTAAGACCTTATCTATGGAGTCAGTTGGCCCTCGTGGCCAAAATGGCCCATTTTCAAGTTCAAATAATCCCTAGATGAGGTAAACCCCCCATTTTACTGATTTTCGTGTGCGATCGTCCACAAATTTTTTGGTGATCTGGAATTCCGACCTCATTTTTACCAAAATATTACCTGGACGTCTGTAAAGACATTCTGTATGTAGCCAGTTGTCCCTCACGGCCAAAATGACCCATTTTCAAGGTCAAACGAGACCTAGTGGAGTTAAACCCCCCATTTTACCGATTTTCGAGTGCTATAGTCCACACATTTTTTGGTGATCTAAAATTTCGACCTCATTTTTGCCAAAATTATACCTGGACGTCCGTTAAGACCTTAGCTATGGAGCCAGTTAGTTCTCATGGCCAGAATGGCCCATTTTCAAGGTCAAACGAGATCTAGAGCAGGTAAACCCCCAATTTACCAATTTTTTTTGTGCTATAGTCCACGAATTTTTTGGTGATCCAGAATTTCGAACTAATTTTTGCTAAAATTATACCTGGACGTCCGTTGAGACCTTCTATATAGAGCCAGTTGGCCCTCCCGGCCAAAATGGCCCATTATGAATGTCATATGAGCCCTAGAGCAGGTAAACCCCTATTTGGCCGATTTTCGTGTGCTGTAGTTCACCATCTTTTTTGGTGATCTAGAATTTCGACGTCATTTTTGCCAAAATATGACATGGACGTCCGTAAACACCTTACTTATGCAGCCATTTGGCCCTCACGGCCAGAATATCCCATTTTCAAGGTCAAACGAACCCTAGAGTAGATAAACCCCCATTATATCAATTTTTGTGTGCTATAGTCCACAAATTTTTTGGTGATCCAGAATTCCAATCTTATTTTTGCCAAAATTTTCCATAGACGTCCGTTAAGACCTTATCTATAAATTCAGTTGGCCTCGAGGCCAAAATGGCCTTTTTTCAAGGTCAAATTAGCCCTAGAGGAGGTAAACCCCCCATTTGGCCGATTTTCGTGTGCTATAGTTCACCATCTATTTTGGTGATCCAAAATTCCGACGTCATTTTTGACAAAATTTTACCCGGACCTCCGTAAAGACCTTACCTATGGAGCCAGTTGGCCCTCACGGCAAGAATTCCCCACTTTCAACGTCAAACGAGCCCTAGAATAGGTAAACCCCCATTTTACCAATTTTTGTGTGCTATAATCCACGGATTTTTTGGTGATCCAGAATTCCAACCTCATTTTTACCAAAATTTTACCTGGACGTCCGTTAAGACCTTATCTATAGAGCCAGTTGGCCCTCACGGTCAAAAATGGCCCATTTTCAAGGTTAAACGATCCCTAGAGCAGTTAAACCCCCCATTTTACCAATTTTCGTGTGCTATAGTTCACATATTTTTTCGAGATCCAGAATTCGGACATAATTTTTGCTGAACTTATAGCTGGACTGTCACGACCCGAGAGTACCCCCTAGTCGTAACATGGCGTATTCGACCCCAAAGGGGCCTTATACGAGCCACATAGTCATTCATTGCATTCAATAATGAAAATAGTGCGGAATAAAAAAAAAACTTATTTACATCCACACATTTGAACTTCATTAAAACAACTTTAAAAACACACAGCGGAAGTCTAAGTCTCACATGGCCATCTTAGACACAGTCACAAAACATAAGTAGGGACACGACCCTTTACAATCAAAAGAAGTCTATTAGTCTATTACATGAACAAAAGGACTTAAAAGTGTTATCCTCGAATCCATGAGGACATACCAAGTCTTGGAGGAAAGCAATCCAACACTTCAAACTAGCTAGGAGTGATCACTTGCCGGAACCTACACTTATAGAAAATAGAGAAATATGGAATTAGCACAATTAAGTACTAAGTATGATGACCATGCAAAACATGCTTTAAAAGAGACATTTTGGTTAGAAACCATGCATTATGCCACTTTTTGAAGTACCATGAATAGTTGCATAAAAGACATACAATACAAGTATAAACATCAAGTAAGTCATAATATTACCTTTAAACAATTTCAACATGAAAACCTTTACCTTGGACCTTCACCTCAAGAACCCTTATGTTATACCTCGTGCAATGTATGGATGGCGTCCCATACCACTATCCATACTAAGGTACCACATTTAGGTCACTTAAAGTAACTTATCATTCCTTTCTTTCGCCTTTGCACAATATTCATACATAAGAGGTATATCATTAATTAAGACATGACAAGGGAAAATAACTCATAATATAACCCAAGTATAGCATGCATCTCATATTAAACATTCGAGAGCCAACATTCTTTAATAACCTCATTTAGGGCACATTTGTGTCACATACATTAGGATTTAGAGAAACTCACTATGACCCTCTCCAAGCCTACTCGTGCAATGTATAGGTAGCATCCCATACTACTACCTACACTTTGTAGAGCTTATCAAGAAACCATAATGAAATCTCACATGATGGAAAGTAAGCGTTCAACCGACATAGACCATGAGAGCTTGTCATGGAATCCGGTGTCATAAGTCCCCACACCGTAAAGAGGTGGTCTACTTGCCTAAGGAAGACCGATATATAGCTTAATGGATCCACTAGCTACCTATGCGGGCACATAGTTTATGGGATAAGGTAGACGATCATTGAAACTCATGCCTAACTATTGGGGGAGTTTCCATCTAACCAAATCCACTCGGTGCTTAGCCTACATTCCCATAGAATAGTTCGTTACCTTGACATTATCACATATGAGAGGTGCCATTGGCCTACCAACTCCAAATTACATTCATTAACACGTGAAAGGGTGCTTTAAGCCTACCGTTTCAAGGTTCATTTAGGAAAGCTCATTAACTCCTCTTGAAAGGGTGCCATGGGCCTACCGGTTCAAGTCTCATCATTAACCTTCATGGAAAGGTGCCATAGGCCTACCGATTCCAAGGTTCATTATAAGCTCGTGTGGAAGGGTGCCACTAGCCTACCGATCCGAGGATTCAACAATCAACAATATAATCATTTATACAAGAAAATGATGCATAAGTCTTACCAATTCAAGGTATACTTTATATTGAAGAATCCTTCATATTCTATCATCAACATTCATGAGTGTCAAATTGAGAAATAATCTTTCAATAGCAACACCTTTACGTTCATAACATGATCACATTATCTTCATTGAATTCTCATTCATATAATGTCATGATAACACTCCAATTTCTCATACTATGCCTTTAAGGCCATGGTCACAATACATTTCATAATTAAACACCTCCACCATAAGTGGATCAAACCAAGCAAGAACAATTTTTATCCATAATATGAGATTAAGCTAACTTACCATCCTCCAAAGCCATAATCAACAACACTCAAGTCCCAACCATTTTTCTTACCACAAGAGAATTCATCCATAACTTGCCCATAAGGCCACAATCCTCAATTCATCCATATACCAACAATACACCATAAAATAAGCATGGGTAATGACATACTCCAACAATCTAAAGACATTTAAACAAGTTTGATTCATATACATTCATTATCAAGCAACCCACTTCATAAAGGCATAAACTAGGAATAGAGAGAAATCATGGGTTCTTGAAGAAGTTTCATATAAAATCATCTTAAAATCATAAATACAACTTCAATTCACCAATATAATGACTTTGAAAACATTTTACCCATGAACCCATACCTAGAATAGAAAATAGAAATTTTGTTCTTTGAAGACTTTTGAAACCCTTTTTAACGGACTCCTTGAAGGAAAGATAATCAAGGATCAAGGGTCACCATACCTTTGCTATGATTCCCCAAGAAAATTGATGAAGAAAGCCTTGAATCCAAGCCCTAGCTCCAAGTTCTTCTTCTTCTTAATGGAGGATTGTAGAGAGGGAAATGTTTTAGGGATGGGAATTGAATTAATGGTATTTAGGAAATAATATATGCCCTTTGGAAAAAAATTCGTCCAACACTTAGAAAAAAAATGGGGCAGGTGAACAGTAAAATTAGCTACTGGAAATTGCTTTTTTCTGCCGGACAGATTTTACGAAAATGGGCATAACTTCTTCGTCCGAACTCCGAATGAGATGAAACAAAGTGCGTTAGGTAGCTAACTCAAAGGGCTTTCCATGGATATATTATTGGCCACCCAAATAATTTGTGTGCTAGGAGATATGACCCTCCAAAGTAGACCCTCGAAAAAGGCTTCACTTTGAAATTTCGGATTCTGATACGGTTGCTCTAAAATTTGGGTTAGACCCATTTCCCACTCAATTTGACCCCCTAAACAAGAATATGAAGTCGGATTTTCGAAAAACGAAACGGATCTTTTTATATAGAGCTAAACAAGTTTTCGGTAATTTCCGAAGCACATTTTTAAGAACTTTTTGGGTCAAATTCAAATATAATCATTTCATTAAGTTCTCGACTCCAAACTCACATGTGAGGCTCTAGTTTCACTCTATCATTTTCGGGTCGTTACATGGACGTCCGTTAAGACAGTATCTATGGAGCCTGTTGGCCCTTACGGCCAAAATGGCCCATTTTCAAGGACAAATGAGCCCTAGAGCAGGTAAAACCCCTTTTGGCCAATTTTCGTGTGCTATAATTCACCATCTTTTTTGGTGATCCAGAATTCCGACCAATTTTTTACCAATATTTAACCTGGACGTCCGTTAAGACCATACCTATGGAGTCAGCTGGCCCTCACGGCCAGAATTCCCCACTTTCAACGTGAAACAAGCCCTAGAGCAGGTAAGCCCCCCCATTTTACCAATTTTTGTGTGCCATAATCCACAGATTTTTTGGTGATCCAGAATTCCAACCTCATTTTTGCCAAAATTTTACCCGGACGTCCGTTAAGACCGTATAAATGATGCCAGTTTGCCCTCACGGCCAAAATGGCACATTTTCAAGGCTAAATGACCCCTAGAGCAGGTAAACCCCCCAATTCACTGATTTTCGTGTGCTATAGTACACAGATTTTTTGGTTATCCGGAATTCCGACCTCATTTTTGCCAAAATTTTACTTGGACATCCGTTAAGACCTTATCTATGGAGCTAGTTGGCCCTCACGACCAAAATGACCCATTTTTAAGGTCAAATGATCTCTTGAGCAGGTAAACCGTCATTTTGCTGATTTTCGTGTCCTATAGGTCACCATCTTTTTTGGTGATCCAGAATTCTAACCTCATTTTTGAAAATATTTAACCTGGATGTCCATTAAGACATTACCTATGGAGCCAGTTGGCCCTCACGGCCAGAATGACCCATTTTCAAGGTCTAATGGGCCCTAAAGTAGGTAAACCCCCATTTACCGAGATTTGTGTGCTATAGTCCACAGACTTTTTGGTGATCCAGAATTCCGACCTCATTTTTGCAAAAATTTTACCTGGACGTCCGTTAAGACCTTATCTATGGAGCCAGTTGACCCTCACGTCCAAAATGGCCCATTTTCAAGGTCTAACGATCCCTAGAGCAGGTAAACCCCCATTTTACCAATTATCGTATGCTATAGTCCACGAATTTTTTTGTGATACGGAATTTCGACATCATTTTTGACAAAATTTTACCTGGACATCCGTTAAGACATTATCTATGGAGCCAACTGGCCCTAACAACCAAAATGGCCCATTTTCATGGTCAAATGAGCCCTAGAGCAGGTAAACCCCCATTTCGACGATTTTCGTGTGCTATAGTTCACCATCTTTTTTGCTGATCAAGAATTCTAACCTCATTTTTGCCAAAATTTTACCTAGACGTCCGTAAAAACCTTACCTATGGAGCCAGCTGACCCTCACGTCCAGAATGGCCCATTTTCAAGGTCTAATGGGCCCTAAAGTAGGTAAACCCCCATTTTACCGAGATTTGTGTGCTATAGTCCACAGATTTTTTGGGGATCCAAAATTCCGACCTCATTTTTGCAAAAATTTTACCTGGACGTTTGTTAAGACCTCACCTATGGAGCCCGTTGACCCTCACGACCAAAATGGCCCATTTCAAGGTCAAACGACCCATAGAGCAGGTAAACCCCTCATTGTACCGATTTTCGTGTGCGATAGTTTACAGATTTTTTGGTGATCCTGAATTCCGACCTCATTTTTGCCAAAATATTACCTGGACGTCCGTTAAGACATTATCTATGTAGCCGGTTGGCCCTCACCGCCAAAATTACCCATTTTCAGGGTCAAACGATCCCTAGAAAAGGTAAACCCCACATTTTACCAATTTCCGTGTGCTATAGTACACAGATTTTTTGGTGATCAAGAATTCCGACCTCAGTTTTGCCAAAATTTTACCTGGACGTCAGTTAAGACATTATCTATGGAGCCAGTTGGCTCTCACGACCAAAATGGCCCATTTCAAGGTCAAACGACCCATAGAGCAGGTAAACCCCCCATTTTACCGATTTTCGTGTGCTATAGTCTACTGATTTTTTGGTGATCCTGAATTTCGACCTCATTTTTGCAAAAATTTTACCTGGACGTCCGTAAAGACCTTAGCTATGGAGCCAGTTGGCCCTCACGGCCCGAATTCCCCACTTTCAAGGTCAAACGAGTTCTAGAGTAGGTAAACCCCCATTTTACCTATTTTTGTGTGATATAGTCCACGGATTTTTTGTTGATCCAGAATTCCAACCTCATTTTTGCCAAAATTTTACCTGGACGTCCGTTAAGACCTTATCTATGGAGCCAAATGTCCCTCTAAGCCAAACTGGCCCATTTTCAAGGTCAAACGATCCTTAGAGCAGGTAAACCCCACAATTTACCAATTTTCGTGTGCTATAGTCCACATATTTTTTGGTAATGAAGAATTTCGACCTAATTTTTGCTATAATTATACTTGGACGTCCGTTAAGACCGTATCTATGGAGCCTGTTGTCCCTCACGGCCAAAATGGCCCATTTTCAAGGACAAATGAGCCTTAGAGCAGATAAACCCCATTTTGGCCGATTTTCGTGTCTTATAGTTCACCATCTTTTTTGGTGATCCAGAATTCCGACCTTATTTTTGCCAATACTTAACTTGGACGTCCGTTAAAACCTTACCTATGGATCTAGTTGCCCCTCACGGCCAGAATGGCCCATTTTCAAGGTCAAACGAGACCTAAAGCATGTAATCCCCCCATTTTATCAATTTTTGTGTGTTATAGTCTACGAATTTTTTGGTGTTCCATAATTTTGAACTAATTTTTGCTAAAATTATACCTAGACGTCCGTTAAGACCGTATCTATGGAGCCAGTTGGCCCTCACGGCCAAAATGGCCCATTTCTAGCCACAAATAAGCCCTAGAGCAGGTAAACCCCCCATTTTACTGATTTTCGTGTCCTATAGTCCATGGATTTTTTGGTGATCCAGATTTCCGACCTCATTTTTCCCAATATTTTACATGGACGTCCATTAAGACCTCATCTATGGAGCTAGTTGGCTCTCACGACCAAAATGACCCATGTTTAAGGTCAAACGAGCCCTAGAGCAGGTAAAGCGCCCATTTTGCTAATTTTCGTGTCCTATAGGTCACCATTTATTTTGGTGATCCAGAATTCTGACCTCATTTTTGCCAATATTTAACCTGGACGTCTGTTAAGAAATTACCTGTGGAGCCAGTTGGCCCACACGGACAGAATGGCCCATTTTCAAGGTCAAACGAGACCTAGATGAGGTAAGCCCCCCATTTTACCGATTTTAGTGTACTATAGTCCACAAATTTTTTGGTGATCCACAATTTCGACCTCATTTTTGCTAAAATTTAACCTGGACGTCCGTTAAAACCTTATCTAGGGAACCAATTAGCCCTCACGGCTAAAATGGCCCTTTTCAAGGTCAAATCACCCTTAGAGCATGTAAACCCCACATTTTACCGATTTTCGTGTGCTATATTCCACATATTTTTTGGTAATGCAGAATTCCGACCTAATTTTTGCTACAATTATACCTGGACGTCCGTTAAGACCGTATCTATAAAGCCTGTTGGCCCTCAAGGCCAAAATTGCCCATTTTCAAGGACAAATGAGCCCTAGAGCAGGTAAACCCCATTTTGGCCGATTTTCGTGTGCTGTAGTTCAGTATCGTTTTTGGTGATCGAGAATTCTGACATCATTTTTGCAACTATTTAACCTGGACGTCCGTTAAAACCTTACCTATGGAGCTAGTGGGCCCTCACGGCCAGAAAAACCCTTTTTCAATGTCAAACGAGAGCTAAAGCAGGTAAGCCCCCCATTTTACCGATTTTTGTGTGCTATAGTCCATGGATTTTTTGGAGATCCACAATTTCGACCTAATTTTTGATAAAATTATACCTGCACATCCGTTAAGACCGTATCTATGGAGCCAGTTGGATCTCACGGCCAAAATGGCCCATTTTCAAGGACAAATGAGCCCTAGAGCAGGTAAACCCCCTATTTTACAGATTTTTGTGTGCTATAGTCCACAGATTTTTTGGTGATCCAGAATTCTGACATCATTTTGCCCAAAATTTAACCTGGACGTCCGTTAAGACCTTATCTATGGAGCTAGTTGGCCCTCACGACCAAAATGGCCCATTTTTAACGTCGAGCCCTAGAGCAGGTAAACCGCCCATTTTGCTGATTTTCGTGTCCTATAGGTCACCATCTTTTTTGGTGATCCAGAATCTGACCTCATTTTTGCCAATATTTAACCTGGACGTCCGTTAAGACATTACCTATGGAGCCAGTTGGCCCTCACGGCCAGAATGGCCCATTTTCAGGGTCAAACGAGACCTAGATGAGGTAAACCCCTCATTTTACCGATTTTAGTGTGCTATAGTCCACAGATTTTTTGGTGATCCAGAATTCCAACCTTATTTTTGCCAAAATTTTACCTAGATGTCCATTAAGACTTATCTATGGAGTCAGTTGGCCATCGTGTCCAAAATGGCCCATTTTCAAAGTCAAATGATCCCTAGAGGAGGTAAATCCCCCATTTTACCGATTTTAGTGTGCTATAGTCCACAGATTTTTAGGTGATCAAGAATTTCGACCTCATTTTTGCCAAAATTTAACCTGGACGTCCGTTAAGACGTTAAGACCTTATCTATGGAGCCATTTGACCTTCACGACAAAAATGGCTCATTTTCAACGTCAAACGACCCCTATAGCAGATAAACCAGCCATTTTTCCAATTTTCGTGTGCTATAGTACAAGGATTTTTTGGTGATTCAGAATTTCGACCTCATTTTAGCCAAAATTATACCTGGACGTCCGTTAAGACCTTATCTATAGAGCTAGTTGGCCCTCACAGTTAAAACGGCCCATTTTCAACGTCAAATGAGCCCTAGAGCAAGTAAACCCCCATTTGGCCGATTTTTGTGTCCTATAGTTCACCATCTTTTTTGCTGATCCAGAATTTCGACCTCGTTTTTACTAAAATTCTACATTGACGTCCGTAAAGACCTTATCTATGGAGCCTGTTGACCCTCATGTCCAGAATGGCCCATTTTCAAGGTCAAATGATCCCTAGAATAGGTAAACCCCCATTTTACCGATTTTTGTGTGCTATAGTCCACGGATTTTTTGGTGATCCAAAATTCCGACCTCATTTTTGCTAAAATTATACCTAGATGTCCGTTAAGACCGTATCTATGGAGCCTGTTAGACCTCACGGCCAAAATGGCCCATTTTCAAGGACAAATGAGCCCTAGAGCAGGTAAACCCCTCATTTTACTGATTTTCGTGTGCTATAGTCCACGAAATTTTTGGTGATCCGAAATTCGGACCTCATTTTTCCCAAAATTTTACTTGGACGTCAGTTAAGACCTTATGTATGGAGCTAGATAGCCCTCTCGACCAAAATGGCCTATTTTTAAGGTCAAACGAGCCCTAGAGTAGGCAAACCCCCCATTTTGCTGATTTTCGTGTCCTATAGGTCACCATCTTTTTCGGTGATCCAGAATTATGACCTCATTTTTGTGAAAATTTTACCTGGACGTCCGTTAAGACCTTATCTGTGGAGCCAGTTGACCCTCACGACCAAAATGGCTCATTTTCAAGGTCAAACGAGCGATAGAGTAGGTAAACCCCCCAATTTACCGATTATCGTATGATGTAGTCCACGGATTTTTTTGGTGATCCAAAATTCCGACCTCATTTTCGCCAAAATTAGACCTGGACATCCGTTAAGACCTTATATATGGAGCCAGCTGGCCCTAACTACCAAAATGGCCCATTTTAAACGTTAAATGAGCCATAGAGCAGGTAAACCACCATTTCGATGATTTTCGTGTGCTATAGTTCACCATCTTTTTTGCTGATCCAGAATTCTAACCAAAGTTTTGCCAAAATTTTACCTAGACATTCGTAAAGACCTTATATATGGAGTCAGTTGACCCTCACGTCCAGAATGGCCCAATTACAAGGTCTAATGAGCCCTAGAGTAGGTAAACCCTCATTTTACCGATATTTGTGTGCTATAGTCCACAGAATTTTTGGTAATCCAGAATTACGACCTCATTTTTGCCAAAATTTTACCTGGACGTCCGTTAATACCTTATCTATGGAGCAAGTTGTCCCTCACTACCAAAATGGCCCATTTCAAGGTCAAATGACCCATAGAGCAAGTAACCCCCCATTTTACCGATTTTCGTGTGCGATAGTCCACAGATTTTTTGGTGATCCAGAATTCCGACTTAATTTTTGCTAAAATATTACCTGGACGTCTATTAAGACATTATCTATGTAGCCACTTGGCCCTCGCGGCCAAAATGACCCATTTTCAAGGTCAAACGATCCCTAGAGCAGGTAAACCCCATATTTTACCGATTTTCGTGTGCTATAGTCAATGAATTTTTTGGTGATCCAGAATTCCAACCTTATTTTTGCCAAAATTTTACCTGGACGTCCGTTAAGACCTTATCTATGGAGCCAGTTGGCCCTCACGACCAAAATGGCCCATTTCAAGGTCAAACGACCCATAGAGCAGGTAAACCCCCCATTTTATCGATTTTCGTGCGCTATAGTCTACGGATTTTTTGGTGATCCTGTATTCCGACCTCATTTTTGCCAAAATTTTACCTGGACGTCCGTAAATACCTTACCTATGGAGCCAATTGGCCCTCATGGCCAGAATTCCCCACTTTCAATGTCAAACGAGCCCAAGAGTTGGTAAACCCCCATTTTACCAATTTTTGTGTGCTATAGTCCACGAATTTTTTGTTGATCCAAATTCCAACCTCATTTTTGCCAAAATTTTACCTGGACGTCCGTTAAGACCTTATCTATGGAGACAGTTGGCCCTCACGGCCAAAATGGCCCATTTTCAAGGTCAAACGATCCTTAGAGCATGTAAACACCATATTTTACCGATTTTCGTGTGCTATACTCCACATATTTTTTGGTGATGAAGAATTCCGACCTAATTTTTGATAAAATTTTACCTTGACATCCGTTAAGGCCGTATCTATGGAGCCTGTTGGATCTCATGGCCAAAATGGCCCATTTTCAAGGACAAATGAGCCCTAGAGGAGGTAAACCCCATTTTGGCCAATTTTGGTGTGCTATAGTTCACCATCTTTTTTGGTGATCCAGAATTCCGACCTCATTTTAGTCAATATTTACTTGGACGTCCGTTAAAACTTTACCTATGGAGCCAGTTGCCCCTTACGGCCAGAATGGCCCATTTTCAAGGTCAAACGAGACCCAAAGCAGGTAAGCCCTCCATTTTACCAATTTTCGGGTGCTATGTCCACGTATTTTTTGGTGATCCGAAATTCCGACCTCATTTTTTGATAAAATTATACCTGAACGTCCGTTAAGACCGTATCTATGGAGCCAATTGGCCCTCACGGCGAAAATAGCCCATTTTCAAGGACAAATGTGCCCTAGAGCAGGTAAACCCCCATTTGGCCGATTTTTGTGTGCTATAGTTCACCATCTTTTTTGGTGATCCAGAATTCCGACCTAATTTTTGCAAAAAATTTACCTCGACATCCGTAAAGACCTTACCTACGGAGCCAGTTGGCCCTCACGGCCAGAATTCCCCACTTTCAAGGTCAAGCGAGCCCTAGAATAGGTAAACCCCAATTTCCCAATTTTTGTGTGCTACAGTCCACGGATTTTTTTGTGATCCAGAATTCCAAACTCATTTTTACCAAAATTTTACCTAGACGTCCGTTAAGACCTTATCTATGGAGCCAATTGGCCCTCACGGTCAAAAATGGCCATTTTCAAGGTCAAACGATCCCTAGAGCAGGTAAAGCCCCATTTTACCGATTTTCATGTGCTATAGTCCACATATTTTTTGGTGATCCAGAATTCCGACCTAATTTTTGATAAAATTATACCTGGACGTCCGTTAAGACCGTATCTATGGAGCCTGTTATCCCTCACGGCCAAAATGGCCCATTTTAAAGGACAAATGAGCCCTAGAGCAGGTAAACCCCCTATTTTACTGATTTTCGTGTGCTATAGTCCACGAAATTTTTGGTGATGCAAAATTCGGACCTCATTTTTCCCAAAATTTTACCTGGACGACCTTTAAGACTTTATCTATGGAGCTAGTTAGCCCTCACGACCAAAATGGCCCGTTTTTAAGGTCAAACGAGCCCTAGAGCAGAAGAAATACCCCCTATTTTTGCTGATTTTCGTGTCCTATAGTCCACAGATTTTTTGGTCATCCGGAATTCCGACCTCAATTTTTGCTAAAATTTTACCTGGACGTCCGTTAAGACCTTATCTATAGAGTTAGTTGGCCCTCACGACCAAAATGGCCCATTATTAAGGTCAAACAAGCCCTAGAGCAGGTAAACCCCCCATTTTACAGATTTTTGTGTGCTATAGTCCACAGATTTTTTGGTGATCCGGAATTCTGACCTCATTTTTGCCAAATTTTTACCTGGACGTCCAATAAGACCTTATCTGTGGAGCTAGTTTGCCCTCACGACCAAAATGGCCCATTTTTAAGGTCAAACGTGCCCTAAAGCAGGTAAATACCCCATGTTACTGATTTTCGTGTCCTATAGGTCACCATTTTTTTTGGTGATCCAGAATTCTGACCTCATTTTTGCCAATATTTAACCTGGACGTCCGTTAAGACATTACCTATGGAGCCAGTTGGCCCTCACAGCCATAATGGCGCATTTTCAAGGTCAAACGAGACCTAGATGAGGTAAACCCCCCATTTAACCAAGTTTAGTAAGCTATAGTCCACGGATTTTTTGGTGATCCAAAATTCCGACCTCATTTTTGTCAAAATTTAACATGGACGTCCGTTAAGACCCTATCTATGGAGACAGTTGACCCTCACGACCAAAATGGCCTATTTTCAAGGTCAAACGAGCCCCAGAGCAGGTAAATCCACTATTTTACCGATTTTCATGTGCTATAGTCTACATATTTTTAGGTGATCCGAAATTCCGACCTTATTTTGGCCAAAGCTTTACCTGGACGTCCGTTAAGACCTTATCTATGGAGCTAGTTGTCTTTTACGACCAAAATGACCCATTTTCAAGGTCAAACGAGCCATAGAGCAGGTAACCCCCCATTTTACTGATTATCGTATGCTATAGTCCACAGATTTTCTGGTGATCCAGAATTCCGACCTAATTTTTGCTAAGATTATACCTGGACGTCCGTTAAGATCGTATCTATGGAGCCTGTTAGCCCTCACGGCCAAAATGGCCCATTTTCAAGGACAAATGAGCCATAGAGCAAGTAAACCCCCTTTTGGCCGATTTTCGTGTGCTATAGTTCACCATTTTTTATCGTGATCCAGAATTTCGACCTCATTTTTATCAATATTTAACCTGGACATCTGTTAAAAGCTTACTTGTGGAGCCAGTTGGACCTCAAGGCCAGAATGGCCCATTTTCAAGGTCAAACGAGACCTAAAGCAGGTAAGCCCCCCATTTTACCGATTTTCGTGTGCTATAGTCCACGGATTTTTTGGTGATCAAGAATTCTGACCTAATTTTTGCTAAAATTATACCTGGACGTCCATTAAGACCGTATCTACAGAGCTAGTTGGCCCTCACGGCCAAAATGGCACATTTTCAAGACTAAATGAGCCCTAGAGCAGGTAAACCCCCCATTTTACTAATTTTCGTGTGTTATAGTCCACAAAATTTTTGGTGTTCCAGAATTCCAACCTCATTTTTGCCAAAATTTTACTTGGACGTCCGTTAAGAACTTATCTATGGAGCTAGTTGGCCCTCACGACCAAATTGGCCCATTATTAAGATCAAATGAGCCCTAGAGTAAGTAAACCCCCATTTTGTTGATTTTCGTGTCCAATAGGTCACCATCTTTTTTGGTGATCCAGAATTCTGACCTCATTTTGGCCAATATTTAACCTGGACGTCCGTTAAGACATTACCTATGGAGCCAGTTGGCCCTCACGGCCAGAATGGCCGATTTTCAATATCAAATGAGACCTAGATGAGGTAAACCCCCCATTTTATCGATTTTAGTGTTCTATAGTCCACGAAATATTTGTCGATCCAAAATTCCAACATCATTTTTGCCAAAATTTTACCTGGACGTCCGTTAAGACCTTATCTATGGAGCCAGTTGGCCCTCACGGCCAAAATGGCCCATTTTCAAGGTCAAACGATCCTTAGAGCAGGTAAATCCCCATTTTACCAATTTTCGTGTGCTATAGTCCACATATTTTTTGGTAATCAAGAATTCCGACCTAGTTTTTGCTAAAATTATACCTGGACATCCGTTAAGACCGTATCTATGGAGCCTGTTTGCCCTCATGGCCAAAACGGCCCATTTTCAAGGACAAATGAGCCCTAGAGCAGGTAAACCCCCCATTTTACTGATTTTCGTGTGCTATAGTGCACGAAATTTTTGTTGATTCGGATTTCGAACCTCATTTTTCCCAAAATTTTACCTGGACGTCCAATAAGACCTTATCTATGGAGCTAGTTAGCCCTCACAACCAAAATGGCCCATTTTTATGGTCAAACGAGCCATAGAGCAGGTAACCCCCCATTTTACTGATTTTCGTGTGCTAAGTCCACAGATTTTTTGGTGATCCAGAATTCTGACCTTATTTTTGCCAAAATTTTACCTGGACGTCCGTTAAGACCTTATTTATGGAGCTAGTTTACCCTCACGACCAAAATGGCCCCTTTTTGCTGATTTTCGTGTCCTATAGGTCACCATCTTTTTTGGTGATCCAGAACTCTAACCTCATTTTTGCCAATATTTAACCTGGACGTCCGTTAAGACATTACCTATGGAGCTAGTTGGCCCTCACGGCCAGAATGGCCCATTTTCAAAGTCAAACGAGACCTAGATAAGGTAAACCCCCCATTTTAATGATTTTAGTGTGCTATAGTCCACGGATTTTTTGGTGATCCAGAATTCCGACCTCATTTTTGCCAAAATTTAACATGGACGTCCGTTAAGACCTTATCTGTGGAGCCAGTTGACCCTCACGACCAAAATGGCCCATTTTCAAGGTCAAAAGAGCATTAGAGCAAGTAAACCCCCCATTTTACCGATTATCGTATGCTATAGTCCACGGATTTTTTGGTGATCCAGAATTCGGACCTCACTTTTGCCAAAATTATACATGGACATCCGTTAAGACCTTATCTATGGAGACAGGTGGCCCTCACGACCAAAATGGCCCATTTTGAAGGTCAAATGTGCCCTAGAGCAGGTAAAACCCCCATTTCGACGATTTTCGTGTGCTATAGTTCACCATCTTTTTTGGTGATCCATAATTCTGACCTCATTTTTGCCAATATTTGACATAGACGTCTATTAAGACATTACCTATGGAGCCAGTTGAGCCACACGGACAGAATGGCCCATTTTCAAGGTCAAACGAGACCTAGATGAGGTAAACCCCCCATTTTACTAATTTTAGTGTGCTATAGTCCACAGATTTTTTGGTAATCCAGAATTTCGACCTCAGTTTTTCCAAAATTTAACCTGGATGTCCGTTAAGACCTTATCTATGGAGCCAGTTGACCCTCACGACCAAAATGGCCCATTTTCAAGGTCAAACGACCCTAGAGCAGGTAAACCCACCATTTTACCAATTTTCGTGTGCTATAGTCTACAGATTTTTAGCTGATCCAAAATTCCGACCTTATTTTTTCCAAAACATTACCTGGACGTCCGTTATGACCTTATCTATGGAGCTAGTTGGCCCTCACTACAAAAATGACTCATTTTCAAGGTCAAACGAGCCCTAGAGCAGGTAAACCCCCGATTTTACCAATTTTCGTGTGCTATAGTACACATATTTTTTGGTGATCTAGAATTCCAACCTAATTTTTGCTAAAATAATACCTGGACTTCCGTTAAGACCGTATCTATGAAGCCTGTTGGCCCTCATGGCCAAAATGGCCCATTTTCAAGGACAAATGAGCCCTAAATCAGGTAAACCCCCTTTTGGCCGATTATCGTGTGCTATAGTTCACCATCTTTTTTGGTGATCCAGAATTTTCACATCATTTTTACCAATATTTAACCTGGACGTCCATTAAAACCTAACTTATGGAGCCAGTTGGCCCTCACGGCCAGATTGCCCCATTTTCAAGGTCAAACGAGACCTAGAGCAGGTAAGCCCCCCTTTTTACCGATTTTCGTGTGCTATAATCCACAGATTTTTTGGTAATCCAGAATTTCAACCTAATTTTTGCTAAAATTATACCTGGACGTCCATTAAGATCGTATTTATGGAGCTAGTTGGCCCTTACGGCCAAAATGGCCCATTTTCAAGGCAAAGTGAGCCCTAGAGCAGGTAAACCCCCCATTTTACTGATCTTTGTGTGCTATAGTCCACAGATTTTTTGGTGATCCAGAATTTCGACCTCATTTTTGCCAAAATTTTACTTGACGTCCGTTAAGACCTTATCTATGAAGCTAGTTGGCCCTCACGACCAAAATGGCCCATTTTTAAGGTCAAATTATCCCTAGAGCAGGTAAACCCCCCATTTTGCTGATTTTCGTGTCCTATATGTCACCATCTTTTTTGGTAATCCAGAATTCTGACCCATTTTTGCCAATATTTAACCTGGACGTCCATTAAGACATTACCTAAGGAGCCAGTTGGCCCTCACCGCCAGAATGGCCCATTTTCAAATTCAAACGAGACCGAGATAAGGTAAACCCCCCATTTTACCGATTTTAGTGTGCTATAGTCCACGGATTTTTTTGTGATCCAGAATTCCGACCTCATTTTTACCAAAATTTTACCTAGACGTCCGTAAAGACCTTACCTATGGAGCCAGTTGACCCTCACGTCTAGAATGGCCCATTTTCAAGGTCTAATGAGCCCTAGAGTAGGTAAACCCCCATTTTACCGATATTTGTGTGCTATAGTCCACAGATTTTTTGGTGATCCAGAATTCCGACCTCATGTTTGCCAAAATTTTACCTGGACGTCCGTTAAGACCTTATCTATGGAGCCAGTTGGCCCTCACGACCAAAATGGCCTATTTCAAGGTCAAACGACACATAGAGCAGGGAAACCCCCTATTTTACCGATTTTCATGTGCGATAGTCCACAAATTTTTTGGTGATCTAGAATTTCGACCTCATTTTTGCGAAAATATTACCTGGACGTCTGTTAAGACATTATCTATGTAGTCAGTTGGCCGTCACGGCCTAAATGACCCATTTTCAACGTCAAACGATCCCTAGAGTAGGTAAACCCCATATTTTATCGATTTTCGTGCGCTATAGTCCATGGACTTTTTGGTGATCCAGAATTCCGACCTCATTTTTGCCAAAATTTTACCTGGACGTCCGTTAAAACCTTATCAATGGAGCCAGTTGGCCCTCACGACCAAAATGGCCCATTTCAAGGTCAAACGACCCGTAGAGCAAATAAACACCCCATTTTACCGATTATCGTGTCCTACAGTCCACAGATTTTTTGGTGATCCTAAATTCTGACCTCATTTTTGCTAAAATTTTACATGGACGTCCGTAAAGACCATACCTATGGAACCAGTTGGCCCTCACGGCCAAAATTCCCCACTTTAAAGGTCAAACGAGCCCTAGAGTAGGTAAACCCCCATTTTACCAATTTTTGTCTGCTATAGTCCACGGATTTTTTGTTGACCCAGAATTCCAACCTCATTTTTGCCAAAATTTTACCTGGACGTCCGTTAAGACCTTATCTATGGAGCTCGTTGGCCCTCACAGCCAAAATGTCCCATTTTGAAGGTCAAAGGATCCTTAGAGCAGGTAAACCCCCCATTTTACCGATTTTCGTGTGCTATAGTCCAATGATTTTTTGGTGATGAAGAAATTCGACCTAATTTTTTGCTAAAATTAAACCTGGACATCTGTTAAGATCGTATCTATGGAGCTAGTTGGCCCTCACGGCCAAAATGGTCCATATTCAAGGACAAATGAGCCCTAGAGCAGGTAAACCCCATTTTGGCCAATTTTCGTGTGCTATAGTTCACAATCTTTGTTGGTCATCCAGAATTTCGACCTCATTTTTGCCAATATTTGACCTAGACGTCCGTTAAAACCTTACCTACGGAGCCAGTTGGCCCTCACGGCCAGAATGGCCCATTTTCAAGTAAGCCCCCTATTTTACCGATTTTCGTGTGCTATAGTCCACAGATTTTTTGGTGATCCACAATTCTAATCTAATTTTTGCTAAAATTATACCTGGACGTCCGTTAAAATTGTATCTATGGAGCCAGTTTGCCCTCACGGCCAAAATGGCCAATTTTCAAGGACAAATGAGCCCTAGATCAGGTAAACCCCCCCATTTTACTGATTTTCGTTTGCTATAGTCTACGGAGTTTTTGGTGATCTAGAATTCCGACCTCATTTTCCCGAAAATTTTACCTAGACGTCTGTTAAGACCTCATCTATGGAGCTAGTTGGCCCTCACGACCAAAATGGCCCATTTTTACGGTCAAACAAGCCCTAAAGCAGGTAAACCCCTATTTTGCTGATTTTCGTGTCCTATGGTCCACGGATTTTTTGGTGATCCAAAATTCTGAACTCATTTTTGCAAAAATTTTACCTGGACGTCCGTAAAGACCTTACCTATGGAGCCAGTTGGCCCTCACAACCAAAATGGCCCACTCTCAAGGTCAAACGATCCTTAGAGCAAGTAAACCCCACATTTTATCGATTTTCGTGTGCTATAGTCCACATATTTTTTGGTAATCAAGAATTCTGACCTAATTTTTGCTAAAATTATACCTGGACGTCCGTTAAGACCGTATCTATGGAGCCTGTTGGCCCTCACGGCCAAAATGGCCCATTTTCAAGGACAAATAAGCCCTAGAGCAGGTAAACCCCATTTTGGCCGTTTTTCGTGTGCTATAGTTCAGCATCTTTTTTGGTGATCCAGAATTCCAACCTCATTTTTGCTAATATTTAACCTGGACGTCCGTTAAAACCTTACCTATGGAGCCAGTTGGACCTCACGGCCAAAATGGCCCATTTTCAAGGACAAATGAGCCCTAGAGCAGGTAAACCCCCCATTTTACTGATTTTCGTGTACTATAGTCCATGGATTTTTTGGTGATCCAGAATTCCGACCTCATTTTTCCCAAAATTTTACTTTGACGTCCGTTAAGACCTTATCTATGGAGCTAGTTGGCCCTCACGACCAAAATGACCCATTTTTAAGGTCAAACGAACCCTAGAGCAGGTAAACCCCCCATTTTGCTGATTTTCGTGTCCTATAGTCCACGGATTTTATGGTGATCCAGAATTTCGACCTCGTTTTTTCAAAAATTTTATTTGGACGTCTGTTAAGATCTTATCTATGAAGCTAGTTGGCCCTCACGGCAAAAATGATCCATTTTAAAGGTCAAGCGAGCCCTAGAGCAGATAAACCCCCTATTTTACTGATTTTCGTGTGCTATAGTCCATAGATTTTTTGGTGATCCAGAATTCCGACCTCATTTTTGCCAAATTTTACCTGGACGTCCGTTAAGACCTTATCTGTGGAGCTAGTTGGCCCTCACGACCAAAATGGCCCATTTTTAAGGTTAAACGAGGCATAGAGCAGGTAAACCCCCCGTTTTGTTGATTTTCGTGTCCTATAGGTCACCATCTTTTTTGGTGATCCAGAATTATGACCTCATTTTTGCCAATATTTAACCTGGAATTCCGTTAAGCCATCACCTGTGGAGCCAATTGGCCCTCACGATCAGAATGGTCCATTTTCAAGGTCAAACGAGACCTAGATGAGGTAAACCCCCCATTTTACCAATTTTAGTGTGTTATAGTCCACGAATTTTTTGGTGATCCAGAATTCCCACCTCATTTTTGCCAAAATTTAACCTGGACATCCGTTAATACCTTATCTATGTAGCTAGTTGACCCTCACGACCAAAATGGCCCATTTTCAAGGTCAAACGAGCCCTATAGCATGTAAACCCACCATTTTACCGATTTTCGTGTGTTATAGTCTACATATTTTTAGGTGATCCGAAATTCTGACCTTATTTTTGCCAAAACTTTACCTGGACGTCCGTTACGACCTTATCTATGGAGCTAGTTGGCCCTGACGACCAAAATGGCCCATTTTCAAGGTCA
This sequence comes from Solanum stenotomum, assembly GCF_019186545.1. Classification (NCBI taxonomy): domain Eukaryota; kingdom Viridiplantae; phylum Streptophyta; class Magnoliopsida; order Solanales; family Solanaceae; genus Solanum; species Solanum stenotomum. The sequence goes on along the minus strand of NC_064284.1, from coordinate 66,053,999 downwards.
AACGAGCCCTAAAGCAGGTAAACCCCCCATTTTACCGATTTTCGTGTGCTATAGTCCACATATTTTTTGGTGATCCATAATTCCGACCTAATTTCTGCTACAATTATACCTGGACGTCTGTTAAGACCGTATCTATGGAGCCTGTTGTCCCTCATGGCCAAAATGGCCCATTTTCAAGGACAAATGAGCCCTAGAGCAGGTAAACCCCCTTTTGGCCGATTTTCGTGTGTTATAGTTCACTATCTTTTTTGGTGATCCAGAATTCCGACCTTATTTTTGTGAATATATTAACCTAGACGTCCATTAAAACCTTACCTATGGAACCAGTTGGCCCTCACGGCCAGAATGGCCCATTTTCAAGGTTAAACAAGACCAAGAGCAGGTAAGCTGCCCATTTTACTGATTTTCGTGTGCTATAGTCCACGGATTTTTTGGTGATCCAGAATTCCGACTTAATTTTTGCTAAAATTATACTTGGACGTCCGTGAAGACCTTTGTTATGGAGCCAGTTCTCCCTCACAGCCAAAATAGCCCATTTTCAAGGTCAAACGAGCCCTAATGCAAGTAAACCCCCAATTTTGACGATTTTTGTGTTATAGTCCATGAATTTTTTGCTGATCCGAAATTCCAACCTCATTTTTCCTAAAATATTACCTAGACGTCTGCTAAGACCTTGCCTATGGAGCCAGTTGGCCCTCACCGCCAAAACGGCCCATTTTCATGGTCAAACGATTCCCAGAGCAGGTAAACCCCCTCTTTTACAGATTTTCATGTACTATAGTTCAACATCTTTTTTGGTGATCCGATATTCTGACCTCATTTTTGCCTAAATATTACCTGGACGTCCGTTATAACCTTACCTATGGAGACAGTAGGGGTTCACAGCCAAAATGTCCTATTTTAAAGGTCAAACAACCCCTAGAGTAGGTAAACCCCCCATTTTACTAATTTTCGTGTGCTATAGTCCACGGATTTTTAGGTGATCCAGAAATCTGACCTTATTTTTGCCAAAATTTTACATGGACATCCGTTATAACCTTACCAATGGAGCCAGTTGTCCCTCACGGCCAAAATGGCCCATTTTCAAGGTCAAACGATCCTTAGACAAGGTAAACCCTTCCATTTTACCAATTTTCGAGTGATATAGTCCACGGATTTTTTGGTGATACGGAATTCTGACCTCATTTTTGCCAAAATTTTACTTAGACATTCGTTAAGGTCTTGCCTATGGAGCCAGTTGGCCCTTACAGCCAAAACGGCCCATTTTCAAGGTCAAACGAGCCCTAGAGCAGGTAAACCCGCAAATTTATCGATTTTTGTGTGCTATAATCCACGGATTTTTTGGTGATCCGGAATTCCAAACTTATTTTTGCCAAACTTTTACCTGGACATCCGTTAAGACCTTGCCTATGGAGCCAGTTGGCCCTCACGGACAAAACATCCCATTTTCATGGTCAAACGAGCCCCAAAGCAACTAAACTCCCTCTTTTATCGATTTTCATTGCTATAGTTCACTATCTTTTTTGGTGATCCAGAATTCCGACCTCAGTTTTGCCCAAACTTTACCTGGACGTCCGTTAAGACCTTGCCTATTGAACCAGTTGGCCTTGACGGCCAAAACGGCCCATTTTCAAGGTTAAACAAGCCCCAGAGCAGGTAAGCCCACTCTTTTACCGATTTTCATGTGCTATAGTTCACCGTCTTTTCTGGTGATTTGAAATTTCGACCTCATTTTTGCCTAAATTTTTCCTGGACATCCGTTAAAACCTTACCTATGGAGCCAGTTGGCCCTCATGGCCAAAACGACCCATTTTCAAGGTCAAACGAGCCCTAGAGCAAGTAAACCCCCCCCCCCCCCATTTTGTCGATTTTTGTGTTTTATAGTTCATCATCTTTTTTGGCGATCCAAAATTCCAACCTCATTTTTTCCAAAATTTTACCTGGACGTCCGTTAAGAACTTTCCTAAGGAGCCAATTGGCCCTAACAACAAAATGGCTCATTTTCAAGTTCAAAGGAGCCCCATAGCAAGTAAACCCCCTCTTTTACCGATTTTTATGTGCTATAGTTCACCATCTTTTTTGGTAATCCGGAATTACGTCCTCATTTTTACCAAAATTTTACCTGGACGCCCGTTAAGACCTTACCTATGGAGCCAATTGGCCCTCACGGCTAAAATAACCCATTTTCAAGGTCAAACGAACCCTAGAGAGGTAAGCCCCACATTTTACCATTTTTCGTGTGCTATAGTCCACAGATTTTTTGGTGATTCGTAATTCCGACCTCATTTTTGCCAAAATTTTACCTGGACGTCCGTTAAGACCTTATCTATGGAGCCAGTTAGCCCTGCCGGCCAAAACGACCCATTTTCAAGGTCAAATGGGTCCCAGAGCAAGTAAACCCCCTCTTTTACCAATTTTCTTGTGCGATAGTTCACCATCTTTTTTGGTGATCCGTAATTCCGACCTCAGTTTTGCCTAAATTTTACATGGACGTTCGTTATGACCTTACCTACGGAGCCAGTTGGCCCTCACGGCCAAAGTGGCCCATTTTCATGGTCAAACAATCCCAAGAGCAGGTAAACCCCCCATTTTGCCCATTTTCAGGTGCTATAACTGACCATCTTTTTTGGTAATCCAGAATTCCAATCTCATTTTTGCCCAAACTTTACTTGGACGTCTGTTAATACCTTACCTATGCAGCCAGTTGGCCCTCATGGCAAAAATAACCCATTTTCAAAGTCAAACGAATCCTAGAGCAGGTAAACCTCTTTATCTTGCCGATTTTCGTGTGCTACAGCTCTCCATCTTTTTTGGTGATCCAGAATTCCAACCTCATTTTTGCCCAAATTTTACATGGACGTCCGTTAAGACCTTGCCTATTGAGCCAGTTGGCCCTAACGGCCAAAACGACCCATTTTCAAGGTCAAACGAGCTCCAGAGCAGGTAAACCTTCTCTTTTACCGATTTTCATGTACTATAGTTCACCATCTTTTCTGGTGATCTGAAATTCCAACCTCATTTTTGCCTAAATTTTACCTGGATGTCCGTTAATACCTTATTTATGGAGCCAGTTGGCCCTCATGGCCAAAAGTGCCCATTTTCAAGGTCAAACGAGCCCTAGAGCAGGTAAACCCACCATTTTGCCGATTTTCGTATTCTACAGTTCACCATCTTTTTTGGTGATCCATAATTCCGACCTCATTATTTCCAAATTTTACTTGGACGTTCGTTAAGACCTTACCTAAGGAGCCTGTTGACCCTAACATCAAAACGGCCCATTTTCAAGTTCAAAGGAGCCCCAGAGCAGGTAAACCCCCTCTTTTACCGATTATCATGTGCTATAGTTCACCATCTTTTTTGGTGATCCGGAATTCCGACCTCATTTTTACCAAAATTTTACCTGGACGTCCGTTAAGACCTTACCTATAGAGCCAGTTAGCCCTCATGGCCAAAACGACCCATTTTCAAGGTCAAACAAAACCTAGAGAAGATAACCCCCCCCCCTATTTTGCCAATTTTCGTGTGCTATAGTTCACGATCTTTTTTTATGATCCAAAATTCCGACCTCATTTTTACAAAAATTCTATTTGGACGTCCGTTAAGACCTTACCTATGAAACTAGTTCACCCTCACGGCCAAAATGGCCCATTTTCTAGGTCAAACAAGCCCTAGAGAAGGTAAACCCCCCATTTTACCCATTTTCGTGTGCTATTGTCTTCAGAATTTTTGGTGATCCGAAATTCCGACCTCATTTTTGCCAAAATTTTACCTGGACGTCCGTTAAGATCTTACCTATGGAGCCAGATGACCCTGACAGCCAAAACGGCCCATTTTCAAGGTCAAACAAGCCCAGAGCAGGTAAACCCCCTCTTTTACCGATTTTCATATGCTATAGTTCACCATCTTTTTTGGTGATCCGGAGTTTCGACCCCATTTTTACCAAAAATTTTACATGGACGTCTGTTAAGACCATACCTATGGAGCCAGTTGGCCCTCACGGCCAAAACGACTCATTTTCAAGGTCAAACGAGCCCTTGAGCAGGTAAATCCCCCATTTTTCTGATTTTCGAATGTTATAATAGTTCACCATCTTTTTTGGTGATCCAAAATTTCGACCTCATTTTTGCCCAAATTTTAGCTAGACGTCCGTTAAGACCTTACCTATGGAGTTAGTTAGCCCTCACGGCCAAAACGGCCCATTTTTAGGGTCAAAAAAACCTAGAGCAGGTAAACCCCCCATTGTACCGATTTTCGTTTGCATAGTCCACGGATTATTTGGTGATTCAGAATTTCTACCTCATTTTTGCCAAAATTCTACCTGGAAATCCGTTAAGACCTTACCTATGGTGCCAATTGGCCCTGACGGCCAAAACGGCCCATTTTCAAGGTCAAACAAGCCCAGAGCAAGTAAACCCCCTCTTTTACCAATTTTCATATGCTATAGTTCACCATTTTTTTTTGGTGATTCGGATTTCCGACCTCATTTTTACCAAAAATTTTACATGGACGTCCGTTAAAACCTTACCTATGGAGCCAGTTGGCCCTCACGACCAAAACGGCCCATTTTCAAAGTCAAATGAGCGCAGATCAGGTAAAGCCCCTCTTTTACCGATTTTAATGTGCTATAGTTCACCAACTTTTTTGGTGATCCAGAATTCCGACCTCATTTTTGCCAAAATTTACCTGGACGTCCGTTAAGACCTTACCTATGGAGCCAGTTGGCCCTCACAGCAAAAACGACCCATTTACAAGGTCAAACGAGCCCTAGAGCAGGTAAACCCTTATTTTGCCAATTTTCGTGTTTATAGTGCACCATCTTTTTTGGTGATTCCGAATTTTGATCTCATTTTTGCCAAAATTTTACTTGGACATCCGTTAACGCATTACATATGGAGCCTTTTGACCCTCACGGCCAAAATGACCCATTTTCAAAGTCAAACGATCCTCAGAGCAGGTAAACCCCCCATTTTACCAATTTTCGGTGTGCTATAGTCCACAGATTTTTTGGTGATCCAAAATTTTGACATTATTTTTGCCAAAATTTTACCTGAACATCCGTGAAGACCTTACATATGGAGCTAATTGGCCTGACTGCCAAAACGGCCCATGTTCAAGGTCAAACGATCCCCAGAGCAAGTAAATCCTCTCTTTTACCGATTTTAATGTGCTATATTTCACTATCTTTTTTAGTAATCCGGAATTGCGTCCTCATTTTTGCCAAAATTTTACCTGGAAGGTCAAATGATCCCCAGAGCAGGTAAACCCCCCATTTTACCAATTTTCGTGTGCCATAGTCCACTGAATTTATTGGTGACCTAGAATTCTGACGTCATTTTCACCAAATATTTGCATGGACCTTTGTTAAGACCTTAGCTATGAAGCCTGTTGGTCAACACAACCAAAACGACCTATTTTCAAGGTTAAACGATCCCCGAAGCAGGTAAACCCCCTATTTTTTCGATTTTCATGTGGTATAGTCCACGGGATTTATTGGTGACCCGGAATTCCGATGTCATTTTAACCAAAAATTTACATGGACTTCTGTTAAGACATTAGCTTTAGAGTTAGTTGGTCACCACGGCCAAAACAACCCATTTTCAAGGTCAAAGATCCCCGGAGCAGGGAAACACCCCCAATTTTGCCAATTTTCGTGTGATGTAGTCCACAAGATTTTTTGGTGACCCAAAATTCCGACGTCATTTACGCCAAAAATTTGTATGGACCTCCGTTAAGACCCTAGATATGGAGTCAATTGGTCACCACGGCCAAAACAGCCCATTTTCAAGGTCAAACGATCCCCGGAGCAAGTAAACCCCCCATTTTGCCAATTTTCGTGTGCTATAATCCACGAGATTTATTGGTGACTCGAAATTCCGACATCATTTTTGCCAAAAATTTTAATGGACATCCGTTAAGACCTTAGCTATGGAGCCAGTTGGTCACCATGGCTAAAATGGCCCATTTTCAAGGTTAAATGAGCTCCAAAGCAAGTAAGCCCCCTCCCCCATTTTGTTGATTTTTGTGTGCTATAGTCCACGGGATTTATTGGTGACCTGGAATTCTGATGTCATTTTTGCCAGATATTTACATGGACCTCTGTTAAGACCTTAGCTATGGAGCCAATTGGTCAACACGGCCAAAACAACCCATTTTCAAGGTCAAACGAGCTCCAAAGCAGGTAAACCCCCTATTTTGCCGATTTCATGTGCATAGTCCATGGGATTTTTTGGTGACCCAAAATTCTGACATTATTTTTGCCAAAAATTTACATGGTCTTCCGTTAAGACCTTAGTTATGGAGTCAGTTGGTCACTACGGTCAAAACGGTCCATTTTCAAGGTCAAACGTTCCCGGAAGCAGGTAAACCCCCCATTTTGCTCATTTTTATGTGCTATAGACCACAGGAATTTTTGGTGACACGGAATTCCGACGTCATTTTGCCAAAAATTTACATGGACCTCCGTTAAGACCTTAGCTATGAAGACAGTTTATCATGACCCAGGGGTACCCCCTAGACGTAACTTGGCGTACTTGACCCCGAAGGGGTCGTATACAAGACCTTAGCACATCCTTAACATAAGATAATAGAAAATACGGGAAGATTTAAAACTTTTAAAATCGAAGTCATTTCTCATAAAAGCAAACGGAAGAATTTCTAGACTTTGTCTCAAACCATCTAATACAACTTTTTAGAATAAACTCTTGGGACACAACCCATACAATAGTTTCAACATGAAAATATAAGACATAATGGTAAGGTGGGTTTCGTCCTTGAAGCTATGAGAACTCACCAAGATCTTCAACTCTCCTTGCACCTTAGAAACCTAGCCTCCAAATGAACTCAATCTCCAAGACCCTACATTTGGTTAAAATATAGACAATATGCGTTAGTACAAAATGTAGCAAGTATGAAAGCTAGCACAACATCATAAGAGCATCTTAAAATGGTTAGTCAACATAAGACACATGCATAAGAGATAATAACACAATCGCCATAGTCTTAGCAAAATCTCCAATATAAGCACCACATGAATATAAGTCAACATAAGACATAGTTAATGTGCATAGGATATAAGTCATAATAATATAAGCACAATTGACTCTTGGTCATAAATACCATAATAGAACCATTCTCAATTAACCTCCAAAAGCATACATGTGCAAAGCAAGAATAGCATCTCATAATACCACCCAAGCCAAGTATCCCTTTTTGGTCATCCTAATCATGGTCTATAGGCATAGTTAAGTCTTAAACTTTTCTACCATAAGGGTACCATACTCCTAAGTAACCTCAAGGCACACTTGTGCAATGCATAAAAGGCATCCCATACTACCATTCACACTAAGCATTACCTTGAAGTCATCCTAGTCATATTCACCCTACTTTGGTATCACTATTGGATTACTTCATGTAGACAAAGGAATTATCACCTCTAGTCAATCCTATCTTGGAAGGCATCTATAGCAACAATCCATCAAGCATCACTCATGTAAGACAACACTCATAAGGTAACCTTTAGTCATACTTGTGCAAGGCATGAGTAGCATCCCATACTACTACTCATACTAAGTACTTATTTAGGTCATCATGCTCATGTTCCTTAACTTAGAGACTAGCCCTCTTTTTAAAGCATTGGAGCTCTAGGAGACACTTTACTAAGTCTATCTTAGTTTCTTCTTGATTTGAACCCGAAGAGATACTATACTAGGTACATCTTGGTTCATCATGTTTGAACTCTATGAGATGCTACTTAAAGCATAATCTAAGTTCATAATAAAGTTGGACCTTATGAGATACTCCTTTTAGCATGTCTAGGTTCATTTATCATTATGGACTCTATGAGGCCTTACTCAAGCATATCTAAGTCCATTTATACTTTGAAAATTATGAGGTCCTTTACTAACTTGTCTTAGTTCCTCATTTCTTAGAACCCTAGGATATACTACATTAAGTACATCTTAGTTCATTAAGCTTGAACCCTAGGAAATGCTACTTAAAGCATAATCTTAGTTCATTAAGTTTTGATCTCTAGGAGATGCTTCTTCAAGCACAATCTTAGACCATAAAGGTTGAAACCTAGGAGATACTACACTAAGTACATATTGGTTCATCATGATTGAACTCTAGGAGACACTACTTAAAGCATACTCTTAGTTCATTCAGTTTGGTCTCTAGTAGATTCCCATTCAAGCATAATCTTAGACCATTATTTGCATAGGACCGTAGGAGATGCTACTTTATGCATAATCTTAGCCATGAGGTTTGAACTCTAGGAGATGGTACATTTAGCACAATCTTAGTTCATTACCAATCTTGTTTAATTGGGATATCGCCTTAATCGACATGAAAACATATGAGTTATCACATGATCTCTCTTGGTGTTACCCACACCATCAAGGGTTGGTCCACTTGCTAAGGTAAGACCGGTTTGTTAGCTTAGTCGGATCCACTAGCTAATTTCCTACGGGGCATGTAGTTATGGGATATGGAGATTGCTACTAGAAACCCAAACTCCACTAAGTGAGGCTTACATCGCATGAGGCATCCTTGGGGAAATCAATACTCTTATAGGTGAGAGATCCCATGTGGGAAGCCCAAACTAACTAGGTGGGAACCTCCATGAAAGCCCAAACTCAACTAGGTGGGGACCTCCATCTCATTTCAGTATTCACTCGATGCTAGGCATAAATCCCACAAGATAATCATTAAGTCTCTACTTTGACTCAAGTTTATGGAAAGAGGTTCTTGACAACCAATCCATGCTAATACCTCTTTTAGACCATGTGTGAGAAACTATCACCATCCATGACCTAGGTATAAAGGTCCTCTAGCCTAAGGTTCAATTAGTTAGGAGAAGTCCTTCAACCCTAGAACCATTACTATGTGAGAAGTCTTTCATGTTAAGTCCATATTCATACTTAGTATCATGTCTAGAATTCTTCATTAGACAAGGATATCATCATGACCCAAGTGATTCTATCACTTCATACCATCTATGATTCATAAGGTGATCTAGGTTGGTAAAGGTCTCTCAACACAATTCTATTTATTAGCCTTGGATTCATATGTAGATTTTACTCTCAAAGCCTAAGGATCTAAAGTTAATCATATTAGCTTCTTGCTTAAGCCCTAATGATCATCATTCACAACTATGAGTCTTCATTCTCAATAACTCTACATCATAGAAACATATTATGAACCTAGATTACGAGGCATTCAATCACTTTCTTCATTACTAGGTCATTCTAGCCATAATTCATCCTAAAGGTTCAATTCCAACTTTACAAGTCAGGATAAATCATGTAGTATAGAGTCTAATTCAATTCATGTCTAGGTATTCCTAATCTTGATCAATTACTACTTATGACATTGATTTAGGAAGATTACTCATGAACCTTCAATTTCACCTCTAATGGCATAAACCCACAAGCATCATATTCATCAATTTAGATTAGGGTTTACCATAGAAATCACATGAAATCATCATAATATCATTAAACAAAGCTAATTCAATCATAATTGGATGTTATCCACTAGATTGGAATCACATCCAAACCCTACCCACAATGCAAGCACAACCCTAGCAAGAATTGGGTTTTTGATTTCACAAGTGGGGAAACTGTGGGGGCTCCATGGGTGGAAGAACCCGTGGATGATTATGATTCACATACCTTCAATCAAATCCCTAAACAAATCTTGAATCAATGGTGAAAATCTCCCTAAGTTACTGCCCTCTTCTCTTCTTCCCTCTTCTCTTCCTTTTCCATCTTCTCTTCCTCTTCCCTCTTCCCTCTTCCCTCTTCCCTCTTCCCTCTTCCTCTTCCTCTTCCTCTTCCTCTTCCTCTTCTTCTTCTTCTTTTTGTTCTTCTTCTTCTTCTTCTTCTAGAGAGATGATTTTTGGAGAGAGTTTTGGGGTCTTTAGATGAATGAGTTAAAGTGATTAGTTTAGAGGTCTATTAGGCTTATATAGGTATTTAAATAACCTATTAGCCGACCTACATTAACCCCTAATTAATAACTAACTTAACCCCTAAACACTCAACTAACACTAAAAGCTGAAAAATTGCCATGACTCACGCCCTGCCATCCACGGTCCGTGGATAGGACTACTGTCTGTGGTCTTAGTCCATGGTTTGGACCTGAGGCTCATATTTTGTAGGCCAACTCAGTTATGACCTACGCCCATGACCTACGGGGTGTAGGTTGATCTACTGGGCGTGAATTGCAATCGTAGGTCACAAAAATCAGCTTTTGTGGACTGTTTTGGGGGTTGTTTTGGGGTCCTCCTCAAGGACCCCTTGGGTGGTCCTTGGGGAGTTGTACCCAGGCGTTTGACCCCTAAAACCCCTATTCTAAGTACGGGAACCATTTATCTTGATTTTAATGCTCATATGACACTCCAAACCTCCCACGAAAGGCTCTAGAACTCACTAGTTCAACTAACTAATTTACGGGATGTTACACAGTTCGTCGAAAAAATACCCAAATTCAAAAAAAAATTGCCTGAAAAGGACATCTGAGGCCAAAGTTATGACCGTTTGAAGTTTCACCAATTTACAACTACTTTTTCAAGTTTCAATCTCTAATTTGGTGAGACTTCAAACGATCGTAACTTTTTCCTCGGATATCCGTTTGATGCATTTTTTTATTGATCATGGGTATTTTTTCGAGATCTGTCCAGTCAACTCCTTAATTTGTTTTGCTTATTTATCTTATTATATTTTTATTTATATAGAATAATAGTCACACAAGGTATTTAGGTAGTTTTTTGTTCTAATATTATATATAGTGTCACTACAGAAAAAACCATGATTAGAGGTGTGTGTTGGTGATCTTATTAATGGTGTGTGTGGGGTAAACGTCTGCATTTTCAAGTTCAATCGAGTCCCATAGCGGGAAATATCGAATTTTCCATTTTACGTGTGCTATAGTCCTTGAATTTTTGGTGATATATGATCTCAACGGCTTTTTGGCCAAAAATTTTTGTGGGCAACCGTGACGATCTTATTAATGGAGTGGGGAATCTGTGACGACGCATGCATTAGTCTCAAGGGGCAAATGTTCGCATTTTCAAGTAAAAATGGAAGGCAAATTCAGTAATGCAATTTAGTAGCAAAAGGCAGAAGCACAATTTCGCAATGTGACTAGTATCAATAACCAAAATGAAAAGACCAACATGAGCAAGTGGTAGTGGGATTATCCTCTGCCCCTACCAATCCTTTTTACATTCACGTTGTAAACTTGTCAAAGGAAATATTGTGTCATTGCTTCCGGGGTGGAACTGGAAATATATATCACCAAGAGGACGAGGACGAGGACGATTAGTAAATACATGGCAATGCTAAATGGAGAATGCATCTTTCCAACTACTCTTATTGTATTTTTGACAAGGTAAGAGCATAAAAATAATGCAATAAAAAGTACAATTGAAACCTTTGTACCGCTCTACAATTCACCTTACACCACATCAGATGGACTTTCAAATACAAACGAAATGAAGTAAACTGTCAAGTTACTTCCAAATAAAAAATTGAAACTAGAGCCTCAGCTTCCCCAGTTTGCAGCCAGTATGACATTAGTAACTCCAAGAGAGCTCCCTCCAATTATCTAGGCTGGAACAAAGGCGATACTCTCCGTCGAACAACATCCTGCATCTGCTCCACTGTCAGCACAGAAGCTTCAGTATCAAAGTTAGCCTTATTCAACTACTGGTGAATCTGTCAAACATGCAAATCAATTTAGAAGAACAATATTTGGTACCACGACCAAAATAAATAGCTAATTTATGTGGAAATATAATTTTATATCTTCCATCACTTTCATAGAGTTGTAAACTCTAATGACAAAAGCTCATGGTCAACATACTCCATTGTTTCAGGTACTTATTTGACTTCCCTTGATGTCTTGATCAAGCAGAGAGTTCATGTTTTTCAATGTTTTGTTTATGAAGTTAGCATCTTCATTCATGAGGAAATCGTCTTAATATGAAATTTAGTTGAAAGTTGTGCATGTACTTCAGCATCTCCAGTTGTTGTCAAAATATATGTATTCACTCTTACTATCGCAGCTATAACATAATTAAACCTCAAGATAAGAGATATCTTACCTGCTCTTGTAAATTCTGTTGCATCATTAATCTTTCAGCAAACCTGTCCGGCCCAAGCTCGGCCTCTTCACAAGCCATTTCTTCTCTTCATGGAAGGTAGAATAAAGAAAATAAAATCCTAGTCAACTACTTTTATAGAATTCAATATTCATTATATATGTACTCGAGTTGTTAGCAAGAGTAGCATTAATGGTCTATTGAATAAAGAAGAGAAATACACTGCATTATATCTTATTGAGCACTCACTTTGCCAAGAAATTTTCTTGAAAAGGTCCAAAGGTGAAATTAAACACAATATACAAGTTCATCTTAATAATAAACAAAAGAATAAAATTGATATACATAAATGAGCACATGCACTGCAAAACCCTTAAAGACGGAATATTCAGATCTTACTTTGCAACAAATTCGTAAAAACGAATCATCAGGTCTCGATCACTCTCATAGGTCATGTTTATTTTTCCCAAGCAAGCAAGACCAAATTGTGGATCTGCAACAGAGAAATAAGGAATTCCTAATGGTTATATATAACTCTGTGAAGCAAGCATTTTCCTCAAATACTAGATGACACTACATTTTCACCAGTGGAAAAAAGTTAGTATTAGTTTCTAAATCGACGAAAAGAAGCAATGTTCCATCTTTTAATCAAATCTAACAATGAAAACAGGATTATCGGGCAATATGGCTTGTTATTCCAAGCTAAAATATACAATTTCATGAAATAGTACTATCAGCAGCAAGAATTATACATGAACTATATTTACAAAATTGGGTTGTAACAAATCTGCAACTTGACATCTCTTTTTTGAAACGCAAGGACCAAGCAAGATGGTTAGAATCAAAATGCTTATTCTTTTCACCAAAGAAGCATTTGTGTACTCAAAAATAGTCTGGGTTAATTTGTTGAGTGATTTAAAGCTCACCAATTTCCATCTTTGAAAATATCTCCTCTTGGATACCAGTTGTAATAGCAACAGCTTCATGCATATCCATCTTTTGATTTCAAAGTAGAATCATAAACATGTAAGATATTGACATGATTAGGTATGAATGTTAACATGTTTGTGATTGACGACATCCACAATCCTTTGCTTGACATCTGCAAATCATGATTTGATTTGATTTGAGGATAAAGGCAAATAAAGGCGAAATAGACAGTTAGTTGAAGAAAAGCAAATCAAGTACATACATACATACCATGTTGGCAAATGAGGAAACAAAGCGATCAAAGAGATGAAGAAATTCCTCCTTCGATACCATTGCCATTCAACTATTTCTCCTTATCAACAACAAACTGCATCTCGATAACATATTAGCCACCGCCTGGGCGTGGGTGCACCCCCTCTATTCAAATTACTTTTTTAATTTTATTAGAATTTGGAAGAGCGAAGTTTTGGGTAAAAACCTTTCGATTTCTGCTAATTCTCTTCTTGTTGTACCATGTACATGACGATAGCAGTGGAGTGCTGTCAGCGGCGGCTGTTGTTAAGGAAACACTCAAGGATCGTGTTAGGCTGTTTATCATCCTGGCGTCGAGCTATTTTTCCGCAGGTCCATCCATGATGGTTCATTAATGTCCATTGATTTAGACCACCGGGTAGCTCGCCTGAATGCCGAGTCTTTCTCTGCCGTCAACTCAACGACTTCAAATATATCAAATCAAAATTAAGTGTAGGAGATGAAACTAATAATTAATTTATGTCAAATTCAAAAGTGTTTTTTCTATTTTTAATCTTCTATTTTCTTTGGCCAAACTCCACTAGCTTGCACTTTGTTTGGATGGTTGTTACGTATTATTTCATAATATATTGTATTGCATTGTATCATACTGTATTGTTTTGAATGAATACAATGTTTAGAAAGATTGTATCGTTCTCCATAGTTACATAATGTCACATATCTATAATTCGAATAATAAACCTACAAGAAAAGTAAGGCATGAGGCAGAGCTACTATAAAAAGGTAGGTAAAATAATGAAATATAATTATTAAATAATAAATAAAGATAAAATGAGAAAAATATATATATCAAGGTAACCATGCAATCACATCAAATCGATCTTTACATAAAATGAATCTTTTTCATTACTTAACTGTAGATTTAAACGATACAATACAATTGAATTTAAGTAACCATAAAAAAAAAAAACTAACAATATAACACGTAACAATCATCCAAACAAGATAAGCAAATTACTCTTCAATATATTGTTTCAATATATATGATAGAAAAACTTAATCAATAGTAAAATATGTAATATTTTGCAAATATAAGCGATAACATTATATAAGATAGTAAAGTATATCTAATTACGTAGTTTTTTCCTTTTTTCTTTTTTTCTCTCTTTTAGTGAGAACAAGTCTATGCCCCAATTATATGAGGAACCAAACAAATGAATTGAGATATTAAAAAAAAATTGATGTGAGCAAGAGTAGGGGTGAGGTGAGCAACAAAACAAGTCTCTTCATCTTCTTGTTCAATGGCTTCCCTCTGCTTCTCCCCATCGGTTCTCAGTTGTAAGATTAAACCTCCGATTACTGGATTTCGGAAGCAAAGATTGAGCCTTTTTGTATGTCGAGCAGCCTCCCTCACGTTTCGTGATCTTGATGCAGACGATTTTAGGCATCCTCTTGACAGACAGGTCATTCTTCTTCCCCTTTTTCCTGCTGCTGCTGCTGTTTAGATGTTCTTTCTCATGTTTTAATTGCCTTCACAGAATACGTTGCTTTTGAGAGCAATACCTGGTCTCAACGAAATTGGAAAAGCCTTACTAGGTAACTCAATGATGACTTGTCTTAGTTTCCTAGTGTGCAAATGGGGTATTAGTATTGCTACAACCACTAATTTTGCTGTCTAATATTTCAGGGACTGTTTCAGAGCAAATTATGCTTCTGGAGAACATAGGGACGTCAGTTCTTGTTTCGGAAAATCAGGTTATTCATTTTGCATCTAACTGTTAGGTCACTTCGTTCTGTGGATGCTTAATTACTTGCCTAGTGGAATTATCTGTGGAAATAATGAAAAATCACCTAGTAATATAAGATTCTCAACATCCAGTGCATCCTGGTCTTAAAAAATAAAGAGGTCAGAGAGATCTTCACTCATCTAACTGATTTAGCATGTCTTTCAGCTACCTGAACTTCATTACTTAATGGTTGAGGCTGCTAGAATACTCAATATTGAGGCTCCTGACTTGTATATACGTCAAAGTCCTGTACCCAATGCATATACCCTGGCTGTCAGTGGTAAAAAGCCTTTTGTAGTGGTTCATACAAGCCTTGTGGAGCTGCTCAGTCAAAAGGAATTGCAGGTATACATTTTGTATTTGATTTGCATTAACTTTCAAATGAGTGCTGTTAGTATCTGCTTGTGGTTCTTGTATGCGATTCCGAACAAAGGAATGTATCAGTTTAGCTACTGCAAGAAGAATGATTTGCTTGGAAATTTTTCTTAGTGTATGTATCCCTATGGAAGGCTTAAGCATTATTTGAAGATCTTAACCTACTTCGA
The DNA here is from genome assembly GCF_019186545.1 of Solanum stenotomum. Lineage (NCBI taxonomy): Eukaryota > Viridiplantae > Streptophyta > Magnoliopsida > Solanales > Solanaceae > Solanum > Solanum stenotomum. The sequence continues at coordinate 66,038,382 of NC_064284.1, read as the reverse complement.
TTTGTCTTTTCTTTTATTTTTTCGTGCATCAAATCATTCTTAGCTAACTTGGGTTATCAAGCTCAGGTTTAAGCATTACTTTTCTTGTCTTAATAATTTTTGCTGCATGCGTTTGATTTGCCTCTTTTATGTTCTTTGTTATTCTTTCCAGGCTGTCTTGGCTCATGAGTTAGGTCATCTGAAATGTGATCATGGTGTGTGGTTGACATTTGCTAATATTCTCACTCTTGGGGCCTACACTGTTCCTGGTATGGCTTACATTCTACTTTGCATAACACATAAATGGTGAAATGAACATGGAAGTAGCAGATAATCCAGCCACTTCTGGTAAATTAACAGTCAAAAAGGTTGCAATGCAGAAGTTAAACAATACATATCCTAAGTCAATTTATATTGATTATCAGCAACAAATATTCCTGGAATATTTGAAATCGCATGATGCTTATAGAAGTGCTTCAACGTGAATCTGTCTAGGGTCTCTTTGCATTGTAAATTGTATATCATATATAAGAAAATGTAAAATATTACATGGCAGGTAAGTGTTGTTGCAAAGTTTTTGCCCTTATGTTTTCTATTTTAAAGCATCTTTCGTTTGGCATATGGATATTTTTATCGACATCCTGATGGTCTCATGTGTAACCATGGTGAACAAAAAGATTGTTGTTCAGATTTGATGATTCAAAACTGAAAAACTTGTTCACAACATATATGTGAGACTTTGTTTGCCCAAAAGTTTATGCTACAAAATGTTTCGGTTATCAAAAAAAAGTTAATGCTACAAAATGTTTATGATTAAGGGCATTAGGGCTCATAGTATTTCATCTTAATGCTTGTATGGAATTCGACTCGAAGACCAACCTCCCTTGTATCGTACTCTTCTTGTACCTCGAAAGGGGGTCCCCCTTATGATGCTATGGACAGCTGTCTAAAGTACAAAGGGTAAACTCAGATAGGATAGGATGCTTTAGTGTATTGCTCCTTAGCTGCCAGTATGCATTTTTTGGGATTAGTTGTGTAGCTGCAAGCAAAAAGAGGGGCATATTTCAGTTACAAATGATTTTGAAATCTTTTTACCCACAGGTGTTGGCAGTTTGATTGCTCAAAGACTAGAAGAACAGCTCTTACGCTGGCTTCGAGCAGCAGAACTCACCTGTGATCGTGCAGCACTTCTTGTTGCTCAAGATCCAAAGGTAGATGAAACCCGAATAGTAAATTTAGTTTAAGGGCATTAACCACATCAGAAAATCTTATGCATGAATTTCCTTTTCTTTTGTCATGCTCCCACAAGAGGTGGTTATTTCAGTACTAATGAAATTAGCGGGCGGCTGCCCATCTCTGTCGGATCAACTGAATGTGGATGCATTCTTAGAGCAAGCTCGCTCCTATGACAAAGCATCATCAAGTCCAGTTGGGTGGTATATTAGGTGAATATAACTCTGTGATAGTTTGGCTTGCAATTTTCTTATTTTCATAACTCTTTTTAAGTTCAACAAGTTCTCTTTAGAAATGCTCAAACAAGGCAACTTTCACATCCACTCCCTGTTTTACGTGCACGCGAGATTGATGAATGGTCAAGAAGTCAAGAGTATAGGTCACTTCTTCAGCGTGCAATACAGGTGAATTCTGTGCAAAAAGTTTAGCGCTTCAGGAGAATGAACATTGGTGCTGAATACATGTAAATATACAGGTATAGTATATGGATTACTCTTTATGCACTAATGTCTAAGAATTCAAAGTTTTCTGGAAATGTTTTAGGTACTATCTATTCTTCTTAAAATCTCAGATTGGATTCAGTGGAGTTGTTAGTAAAGGCTGGAGGAGCCTCTACTTTGTGGATGTAAACCAGGAAAAAGTGCTTCTTGTGTATGGTTTACAGTAAATCTAGAGTGGTTCAGTAGAATCACAATTTACGACTATCAGCTCGAACATTATGTATATGTATATGTATGTGTGTGAAAACCAAGTACTATGTGTGAAGATAAATATATATTTCACTCCACACTCTCATATGAAACAGTGTATTCTAAATCTTCCAAGTTTGCATTGTTTTAGAAGGTTTTTTGTAGTCCTCTTTTATGCATCTTCCTAGCATGCATTGTTGCGGTATTATAGGGTACAAGACCAGCTGGTTGGCGCAGATTTACATGGAATTTAAACCCACCGCAGCAGTTGAATGAATTGATGTCTACTTCCCATTGTAGTTCAATGATCTGAATTTGTAGTCATGAACTATGTGTGTATCACCAACAGGGTCATCAACATGTAAAACTGACCAGCAGCTATAAATATCCTGCATTTGTGCTCAGACTCTTGACACGATCTTCAAAGACCCATGAACATGAGAAAGGAAAACTAGCAATATTGATTTAGAAGAACTGTTTAAGTGCATCACTCATTTTCCTTTCAGAAATTGCTTTAGAAGAACTGTTTAAGTGCATCACTCATTTTGCATAGCATAGAGTTAAGAGCAACAATATAGCTACTATTCTACGTTCGTCACACAAAGCATCCAGATGTCCAACTGCTCCGTTACTCATAGCAACATAAGAAAAGAAACAATTGAGAGAACAAACTGAAAGGCCAGGAAGATGCTTGAAGAGCCAAAAAGAATATTTTTCTGCTATACATGAAATCGTGAATACCTCTCTCTACCCAAAACAGTCCCCAGCACTATTTGCTTCTTGCAAAATACAATGCTATGGATGTGAGACCAGAAATGAGTGAAACAAAACGTTCTTGGTTACACACCAAATGACTTCCACACTAGTAAATTATACAGCAGTTGGACACTTGGGCACGCGAGAGTCACATTGACTGACCCATAAGGTAAGAACAGCAATCATGAGGATTGATCTTCTGCCTTCAAAAAAAATTCAGAGCACGCCTCCTCCTCTCTACCCTTCTGTTCCTTGTAATTTACTTCAGTCGAATATGAGCTTTATTGTTGGCCTTTCTTTTACTGAATTCTTCAGTGGGATCTCTTTTGCTTTTTTCCTGATTTCTTCTTCTTGGTGCTAGCTCCTCTGCCTCGTTTAAACACAGCTAGAATCTCAATACTGCATCCAGTTAGATTTAAAGATCACCAAAGCTGTCAAAAGAATGAAGCTTCAAGCAAAAGCACTACCAACAAAGCAAGGGACAGGATCTAGAAAAAGAAGAAGATAACAATATGCATAAGGAAGAGGAATTTAAAAATAAAACAAAGGAAAAAAAAAGGTAAGGGGAACACTTATTTAACAAGAATTATCTATGTCCTAAATAGAAAAAACAAATCTTTCTTTTTGGTGTCTTTAGTGAGCATCTACGAACCCCAGCCCTTCAACCTACTGATCTTCTGTGATGTCTTTCATTCCCTTGCTATCACCAATGGGATTGCTGAGTTCCAGTTGAGACCTATATTTCTCAACAATCAGTGACCACCAATGCACAATCTCAAATTTAGAAATGTCCTAACGACAGGCTTAGTCAAAATTAGTAAGTCCCTTCAACACATCTAACACTACATAGAGTAGCAATTTCCACATAGAAGTGACGTGAACAGAAATGTCAGTATTTGTGAGCAGTGATTGAGAATCTTCCATCCTCTTCTCCATAGTGGCACGGATATAACACTATGCTGGAAGACCATTCACAATTTTTTGTGCAGCACAGAGTTTCTTCCTTCAAGCAGATGTGTTTATTACGCATATACGTGAATGGCAATAATAAATAATAGAAGTTATTTTGTAACCATGTTGGATGAAATTTAATGTTAGTTGAAACAAATACAAGTTTAAACTTGTCTGTAGGACTAAGGGAAAGGCAAAACCTTTGTGTTCCAGGAAAGAAATTAAAGCCATGGGCTTTATGCAAATGCCATTCCTTACTAGCTAGCAGTGACGTGCAATCCTGCATGAAAAAAGGGCCTATCATCAGCTTCAAGATGACATAATTCAGTACCCAAAGTTTTATGGCATCTTATGAACCAAAAACTTGATGGAACTGAATGATAGTTCAAACAAATTGTATGAACACAGAAAGATCAAAGAGCTGCATCTCAATCTGAATTTTCTAATATGAATTTGAAGGCCACATATACCTCTTTAAAACTTTCCCAGCCACAGCTAATATAGATAAGCGTTTGAGGCAATGATTGATTTTCCTCATGTACAGTTGTGCTTTCAATTTGAATTGAATCTTCTCTGGCACGCAGGATCCACGGTCTCTTCTCGTCTTTGACCTTTTCAGGTCTAACACAACAAATAAAACATATGTGAATGACAGGAGCATCCTCAAATGCTGTAGTACATCAATGATCGTGAATTTTCATAACATATATAGCAACCAATTTACTTCATAGAATTTCCCTTCACTCCACCTTTTAGATGTTCTGAGTTCCACTGCTGAGATGTGCCGTAATTCCTTCACCAAGGACGGGTCCAGTCCTTTCCTCGGAGGGTCAACCACAACAACATTCGATCCCAAGAGCCATGAATTTGGTTCCTATGCAAGTTGTAAGTTCAAGTGAAACTTATACACACCATCAAAATCATATACAGATATTCAGCATACCAACGGAGTTCTAGGTCTGGAAAAGAAGATTAAAACAAGTTGAGTCTACGAAGACATTGCGAAGTTTCCACCAGTAGAGTTTTCTCCAGAATTGAACTAAGCGGTCCAAGAGATATGATAATGTTAACTATGATGAAGCAAATAAATGATAACCTTATACAGTTAAATTAACCGCAGAAATTAGCGAAGCACTGACCTCTTTTTCCAATTTCCTACTTTTTACAGAGTAAATCAACAGCTCTCCATTTGTTGCTGCTTTTCCAAACTTAAAGAAGAGGGAATAAAGAAACAGACATACACATGTACTGCCAATGTCACCACTGTGAGTGAACTCACCAAAGTGTGAAACGGAACTGGCCAAGTGGAAGAAAATTGAACTTAGAAGACTCATTAAGGCAGTTCTTCCAATAATAGAGAACCTATGAGGTAATTTTCAGAATTGCATCAGGTTTCCCAATCAAAGTACTACTTCTACTTGAGGATGATAGTGACCAAGGTTGATTGGAATACAATTATCATCACATCTTACGATGTAGCTCCATTTTGTGGATTTTATGTAGGACCAGATTGGCTACTAAGACAAAACTTCCGAAATGGAGAAACTCCACTTAATCAAGCTGTTTTTCTATGATACTAATACAGAATAGCTGCAGAAGTATACAGGGCAGTCCAAAATAGCTTGATGAGAAGATAATTTGATGCATGGCCTACTGAATTACAGTAGCTTATCCAAGATAGTCGGGGTTACAATTGGCAAAAGTGTCTACTGAAATGGGATTACTAATAGTCTGCAGTTTGTTCGGCAAGTAAGTAACAATAGAGCCTTTCACAATAAGCAGATCCCTTTCAAGTATCTGTGTAGGACATATGCATTGCTCTGCTTAGAACTTCTAGGTGTAGGCATGTGCACCATGATTGAAATACCATTGGCTACTAGTCTTAGCTGAGGGTGCATTTTGAGTAGATGGTCACGTTCCTACTGCAGTATGTCCCATGTAATTTTGTAATGCTACATCCTATCTATTCTTGAATCAATTCTATCATACTTGCAAGACAAGTTTATGCGACTAAAAACAAAGTGGTGCATGTTTGTGATGAAATCATATGTTTGTGATGACATATGTAATTGACTTGTTCAGACTTACTATTGAAGCGTCTGCATGGTGCCAGCTGATATTGCTTTCGACATTTGTAGGCAAGCGCTCCACTGTCTTCTCAAAAGATTGCCTGGACTCTTTGTTAACCTCAACACATTTAACTGACCTGAGAAGAAAACAACTTCTTAGGAATCTTGGAGTTATACTGTTCAAGTTAAGAGAATTGATTGGAAGTGCTTTGAAACTGACTCTGTCCAAATTCGATTGACTTAGTTGACTTTAAGGTTTAAACATAAATTAAAAGAGAGGAGTTCAGACATGTTATCTTCAGACAACTTATCAGATCTAAGTTCGCTATAGATGTGTTAAAACTATACCTAGAAGATGTGAACGGATATTTATCCACATAAGGGAGAGAAATGAAAATGTTGTAAAAATGTCACATCAAATTCAAAATAATGCACATGGAAAAATAATTGAAATAATACGAAGTGATTTTATCAACTGTTAACTTCAATTTTTGAATATGATAGAATTTTCCATTTCCAGAGAGACTAATCTTTTCGGGACTGACTAAAACAGACAGTAGGTCAATAAAAGGGGTAGAGGACTATTATCCCGACCTGCATTTCCTTGAAACAGCCAAAGACAAACCAATTACACCAGCTCCTGCATAGAGATCAACAACTGATGCACCTTGAGGGACATATTTCTGTAACTTCCGCAGCAAAGAATCAAAAGCCTGAAGAATGACAAACAAATTAAGTAAAATCGAGGGAAAACATGTGGTAATGGGAAAATCGGTCAAGGTTGTATGGTGGGTTACCAAAATAAGAAAAAGATGATGATGAGAAATATGCCCCTAGAAAATTGCCTGTTCTGTGGCTCAAACCAAGTTTAGGTCATCCTTAAGTGGGTTTAGTGTAAACTAAAATAAGAAAGTAATCATCAAAAACAAGTCATTGCAAGGTCAGAAGTTGTTGATTGGCCCAAGACTAAACCAGAAGCAGAAGAAGGTAGGAAAAGAATGAAACTAAGTTATTTACTCTAAAGAAGACACGTCCAATGTCCAGAATAAAGATTCTATTCTTTTTTCCTGATAAGTGGCATGTAATAAGGATTCATGGATGCTTATTCCTGCCGTGTCTAAATTTTCTGGAGTACTGAGAACCTTATTCATAGAAGACTCAGGCTGGAACAATCCATTATCGTGCTTGATCCATGAAATCTGATCTATGTCTCGTCTATGCTACTTAAGTGGAGCTCAAGGAAATGCTATAAAACATGATTGATCTTTCCTTTAAGAAAAAAACAAATAAGATCCATTTTTAGGAGTTCTACCCGCGTATTTGCTTGCCCAAAGCTTGATGGAGCTAAAGAGACATCAATCCCTCCAATGTGCTCCCAGAAATCTCTTTCCCCTAACAAATGTCTCCATCTGTTTCCAAATATAATCTGCATGCCAGCAAGAAGATATCAACAACTGCGGCACTCTTATCAAGATATCAAAATACAGTAGATTAGTTCAATATTAGCAGCGCAGCTGACAAGGTTTAGTGGAATCTGGAAAGGAGAAGTCTTGATAAATTTTGCATGCAACAATACAAATGGTATTGACGTTTGTTATTCACAATATTTGATCTACTAAAATCTGTATAATAATCTAAAGCACACTGGCTAAACTCTGAAGAAACAACTTACTTTTGAGGAGTCTTAGACTATGATCCAGTTGACATAGCTGATATCACAATAGGTACACTAACACCAAGTTCTTATATATCAAACCGAGAAAGAGTCTTATATGAGCAAGAACGTTCAAATAATTTTTCATGCATAAGATAGGAAATTCACAAGTCTTTCTCATTGACTTTGTTCGAAATCATGGAGATGTGAAAGAACTTTACCAGTTTCAAAAAAAAAAAAAATCATGGAGATGTTACAAGTAAAACTACACTGTTCAGTAACCTATTCAAAGAAAAAGGCGCCAATGTAGTTCAGTATCTACATTCAAATAACTTTGCAGTTCTGTTGGACAAGACAGTATAGGGAGCACAAAGCCAGGATCACAACCTTAAGAATCTGAATGTTTGATGCCTTCACCCTCCAGTAACCCTTAAAACGAGAAAGTTACAAGAACCATTTGTAATTATCATGTGTTGTGGTTTTTGTTGTCAAGTTGAGGCTTCCCTGTTACCAGGTTCTTGAATAAAAGCAAAATCTAAAGGCATAATAAATAAATGTGCCCTTTAACTTGGCTTCAAATGTCATTGATGCCCTTTTCAACTTTGAGTGTGCACAAGTAGACATTCAAACTTGTACAAAATTGAACAAGTAGACACATGCATCCTTATGTCATACAAGTTCAATTTTATACAAGTTTAAGTGTCTACTTGTGCACACCCAAAGTCGGAGGGGATAGATGTCAGCTGAAACCAAGTAAAAGGACATATTTATGTATTATGCCAAAACTAAAATATCTTCACTTCATGCAACCTCGCCAAGGAGCAAGAGTTTTCTTTTCTCTATGAAACTACAACCTTCAATTTAGGAGCCATGTATCTCATCCATTTCATGGAACGGGAGGTCTATTTCTATAATTGGAACGGGTAGAAGGGGTCTTAAATTCATTAGCCAGCCACAAAACTCCACGCCAATTTCCCAACTTTTATAAGAAGCTCATATTTAACACAGTGAACTACTCCTTTTACAGAAACTTGAGCTAACAAATTTAACATACAAGTATGAAGAGAGTATATTTGAAAAAATGACAGCACCAAAACCATTAAGTTGCTTTAACTTTTTCATTTAAAAAAGCTATATGTTTTAGTTGTTTTTTAACATTAAAAAAAACATTTATTCTCAATTGAAGAGATAGACACTGCAAAATGAACGGACAACAAGCTATGCATCTCAATTTCGGATCGGCTAGGAAAAATGAAACAGACTACAAGCTATGCATCTCAATTTTGCATCGGCTAGGAAATGGAAACCAAGAAATAAATTGATGGGATACTTTAAGGTAAGTAAACGAGCTATGATTAGTAGCATGCCTTTGTTTAGATCCCACACAGTGTACGAAAGGACCTCATATTGGCCAAATTATGAGCTAAAAGTTCTAATCATATATTATTGACATCCATTCAGAGAGAGAGATATTTGCTCACATTATTTGATGATGTCTGGAAATTAGCCCAAACTGAATGAATTAAATGAACATTTCTCTTTGGCCCACCGTTGCCCCATAGGAACTACAATAGCAAGTTAGATTCTGTAAAATTAATGTAATTCATTGATGACGAAATCTAGTATTGCTAACATAAATTTCTTACATTGGCTAAAGCATTTAAATTTCCTGTGTTAGCTGAATTCTCGCTTCTCGAATTCCAAACCAAAGAGACCTGCACTTTACCTGAAATGAGAGAATTTCTATCAACACCATCAAAGAATAATCATAAGCCTCTTATTCAGTATATCATGTACAAACCATTCTTATATCTCTCCGGGATAGGAAGGGAGGTATCATGTGTGGTGACGGCCATCTGCACAACAAGGAGTAGCACCTTAGTAAATAAAAAACACCAAAAAATTTCCATCAAACTATCTCACCAACCTAAATGTTTCCTCTGAAAACTTCTATGTTTTACTCACCTGAACATACCTCAGGTCACCAGTGCCTTGATCTTCATCATATGGTTCAACATTCAACTCAATTATCCCTGGATTTAATATCCAAATGAGAAGAAGGAATAGTATGTATAATTCATTCACATAAATTGGGGGGTGGATTAAGAACAAGCCTTTCTTCAGGAGCTGAACAGCAGCATTGATGTTTGGATGATGAGCTGCAAAAAGAGGCCGGACTTAGATAATTCTATACATTGTCTAGACAATAAGCAGATATGTAAATATCCAAATAGCATACATTTACAATCAGGGATATCAACAACATTATGAGTGCCCTCCTCATAAAGCCCAATCAAGGGGTTGGTGGATGAACCGCGAACAGCCAGCTTAGCCCGACACCTCCATCCCCACTGCATTCACAAGACATTTAATCTAGCTTACAAGTGATAGATGCCGTAAAATCATAGAATTTGAAAAATGAGCAAGCAAGCGATTACATACTAATCTACAGGAGTCAAAGGAAAAATCTTTGATTCCGAGCTTGTTGAAGAAACCAATAGCTTCATCAATTACAACCGGATGATGTAGATTGTACTCTTGAGTACAACCAGAACACCTGTCAAATTAGATGCAGTTCAACAAAAAAGTAAAATATTGAGGCAAATGAAACCTCTGTCTTCCACTTAAACTATGTATACAGCTTACTATAGGGCTACGCATGGTATGATATATACCAAATTATCATATCAAAATTACGGTACCCTAACATAATGAGAAGAGAGAAGAATTTACGTACAATTGGAAATGAGTGCAGTTGAGGGCGCAGGATAAGGAAGAATTAGGGTTTACAGGGAGAGGTGCTACTGCTACTGATGGGACAGCAACGGAGAGAGCTTGACAGGTAATGCGATGGATTGGAAGAGCAGGCGGAGAGAAGAAGCTCAGCGCCATTGTTGTCTCTCTACAGGGAACGGATAAAATAGTTTTATCTATTTCCCACTATATATCCGGGTGGCAGACCGGTATCACAACCGGTTTTTTTATTTAGCGGTTTAATTAAACTACTAAAATCAACTTAAAAATCTTTCTTTTTTGCGATTATATTTTTTTTGTATCAATAAAAATTTTAAGAATATTTTTGTAGCAATTAGTATTTAATTAAGCTTTTTAAAAGTGCTTCCAAACACCTCTTTTTTAATAAATAAATAAAAAGTTAATTATTGATTGAAAAGAAAAAACATTTTTGATCTTCTAAAAGTTTCGTTAAATATCTCATATTACAAAACTATTTTCCTAATGGACCTCCCAAAATAGATATGTGGAATCAACCTATTTCATTTTAGAGTTTCATGTAGCAAGAAAAAAATACTATAGATTTTGCTAATAACAATAATATGGACAAATTTGATGATTTCTATATAATATAAAAAAAAAAAAAAAGTACATAGGAACTAGCTACCAATATTTTCTAAAAAAGATTTGAGAGTTCAGAGTAATCATTTTATCCTTTTATCTCACTTTTTTTTATAATAACACTAATATGTATCTTATTTTCTTTGTAATATTATAAAACTATTACAATCTATCGAAATATTTTATATAAAAGAAATGAGGTTTGAGTTGAACATAACAACAATGTAGTCTATGAATGGGGTGTGGAAAAGATGGTGTGTATACATTATTCTTATTTTTATGGAATAGAAAAATTACTTTCGATAGACTCTTTGCTCAAAAATTAAATAATAATTCATAGTATTCAAATTAATAATAATAATAATTAGTGTGTTCATGCATTTTTGTCATGAACATTTTTGTGTACATATTCTCATCATGGTCAAATTTTGATGAGGGGTCTTAGCTAGGCATAGTTCCTAAAAAAAGAAATAATTTGGTTATAAACAAGATCGTTGGCGTTGGTTGCCATGACGAAGTCAGCATGCGCATAATTCTTGATGTACTGAACATGCAATTTGTCTACATCGTGAAACTTTAGGTAGTCAAGTAATGTTTCAACATCTTTGCTATCGGACAGTGCATCTTGCCCACCGTAGCTCAAAAATAAGGGTAAATCACGAGGAATATTGCCTAAATTATACTTGGGAGGTTTCGTTTCACCATAATGCTCCAAATTATAGTTGCTCCCATAGTCATATTTTGAAAGTATGCCATCTCTAACAGCTGCATCAATATATATTCACTCATTAAATTAAATTAAGTATCACGATGAATCTGACTCTGATAGATAACTTACTCTGAGCCAAATGCACCAAGTTCTTAGTTGAAGTGGATTGAGGCTCGTCATTCAAGAAAATCTCGACGGTGGAGGAATTCAAACAACAATTCTTCCCTTTAATCAAGATGTAAGATAAGTTGTAGAGTATTTGTTAAAATATATAGTTCTAATTGACTTAACTAATTAAGTAAATGTAGTTAGTACCAGTAATTGCAGTCATTAAGTCATAGCAATTTACCCCTGGCTGAGCACAGAAGAACTTGAGCAATTTGTTTACAGGTCCACTAAAAAATTCAACCAACAAATTACAAATTAAAAAAATAAATATATATATATATATAAGAATTGTATAAAAAATAAATTAAAATGATGAATTAGTGAAGTTATTTAACTTACTTACCCCTTTGGATTAAACTCAGCAAGACCAAATATTGTGGTGATCTGCGGACACACACAAATAAATATGTATAAATATATTTGTAATTAAGAGAGATGGATTGTAATATATAAATTAAATGCATAATATATAAATATGTCCTTCAACTTGATTTCAGTTGGTATATATGCCCTCTAACTTTGGGTCTGCATACGTATAGTAGACACTTAAACTTATATAAAATTGAACAAGTAGACACAGGTGTCCTACATGGCATAATACAAAATTGTCATGTAGGATGTCTAATATGTCTATTTGTTCAATTTTATACGAATTTAAGTTCCACTTGTGCAAACCCAAAGTTAGAGGACATAGATATCAGATGAGACTAAGTTAAAAGACACATTTATATATTATACCAGAATAAAATATACATATCTACTAACTTCACCAACAAAGGCTCTAGCAGCAACTTCACCAAGTGCAGTGGTCATATGGCTCAAATAAGCAATTGGACTGAGTAATGCTGCTGATTTAACCTTGTCTATTTCTCTTCCTTCTGAGAATGATGCCAAAGCTATCAAAGTTCCCTGTTACATTAATATATATTATGGCTATGAAATTTGAAACTAATTGTATAACCATCTCATCGATCGATCGATCGAACGTACATACCATTGAATGACCAACATAGTGTATTTTCTGTCCAGTTTGTTTGAAGATAAAGTCAATAACAGATGGTAAATCATGAACAATCAATTCATCCCATGACCAATTCCAGTATTCCTGCATGCAAACAAATTGTTTCTTCAATAATCATTAATATAATGTTTATGTTTTTTTTAAATAATTTGAAAATTAACGATACCGAATCTCTAGCGTCAAGGGTGACATGACGACGACTGTATCTGGTTCCTCTGGTATTCGAAATCCAAACATCAAAACCATTATCTGCTAACATCATCGCCAAGGATTGTTCCGGTGGACTCAACAACCATGTTGCACCATCCTTAAAAATAATTATTTAAGTTATATAGACTGACGATAAGAAAACGATCATTTTTTTTTAACCATATATATCATTTTTTAAAATGATTGGCACAAGGTCCACCACTAACTAGCTATATGGATATTTACTTTTGGATTGAAATAAGTGGCAGCAATCAATTACACAATTGGCAATGTATTGGATGCCATAATGGTGAAGATATTTAATGTCGGTTTCAGACTTATAAATATCCTTCTACCTTAAGAAATCATAATGAGTAGAAATCATGATCATCACTCTTTTAGTATAATATTTAATTTATCGTGAAAGTTTGCTATCTCCGAGTTTTACTCCACCAATATCGGATCTGTTGGCTCGACCGGATCAAATACTTATCATTAACTAATTTATTTTTTAACGAAGTACACTATGCAAGCGTCATATTTGATCATGACCCTGACATTAGTCCCCCAACTTCCTTGTGAAACTTGCTATAGGCAGGATGTTGATATTAATCTACATTGTTGTGTGCAACTTTACAATTATTAACAATTTTAGAAGATAAAAGGAGCAAGTGTGAATGTGTCAATTATTACCACAAGAACTCCATGCTGCAACAAAACTGGCTGCCTGATTTGCCCACCTCCTCCTACACGGCCTTGTGGAATTCTTTGTACACTTAGTATGTATCCATCATCAGTTTTTACCTGAGACACATATATAATTAAGATTCCTAAACTAGTAGATATATAATTGAAGAAATAAAATATATATATACCTCAAATTCTTGGCATTTGTAACCATGAGTGGCGACAGTGGAGGCGCACATACCCGCCCCATTGTCGCCATAACTAATGAAACCAAAGTGTCTTGAGCCTAACACTCGATTAGGCTCAAGCACAAACATAACTAATGTGAAAATACGTAAACATGACAAGATTGATATTGCCATTTCTATCTATAATTAGTAGAATGGAGAAGGGATATATATTGATGGGCAATGGTTGAACTGTACGTGAAAGAAGAGACAAATATTTATAGTGACATGATGGGGAATAATATGGATTGGTGTGAAAACGACTTGTTATCTTCTTCTTTTTTCCTCCTTGACACAACTGACTAACTTGAGGACCTTTTTATAAAGATATGGAAGGAATTATTAGTTTTATCTTGATAGTAAATATACCCCTTCATTTTACAATATGAGTGAAATACATTCCTAAATTCTTAGAAATGTTTTCAACACTTCTCTCGGCTTTTTATTAAGAGGTGCATACTCATACAATCGTTTGAGATTACTTGTCGGTAGCAAATCGGGGGTCTAAATTTAGTTAGTGAAGTAGAGAAGTTTTTTGTAAGGCTATCAATAACTCTAAAACGAAACTAATAATTTATTTCACTTTTAAAAAAGTTTATTTATTGCTTTTGTTTACAACGCACTACTCATATACTATTGTTTCCAGTTTTTAGTATGAACGTACACACTAACTCTAAGAGAATGGGTATCGGTCGGGGTCCACCAATTATATGTGGAAGTTTCGTGATATACATACATAGTGTAAAGAGAGTGAAAAAAAATCAAAAGTTATATGCATTGTCAACGTCAAGTGTAATATGTAGATTTTTATATTATCACCTTACTTTTATCAATTACAATTTGTATCATATCATGTTTTTTAATATTACAAATTTCAAATTTTAAAAAGACTTATTTATAGATAAGTTTTGTACCAGAGTCAAAGTGATATATACATCGCTACTTTAAAAATGTAAATTAAATCATATACATTATCAAGTGCATGCACTAATTTCATCTATTGTGACACGTATTATATCTTATTTTCAAAATTACAAATCTTACCTATTAAAGTTACATTGATTTAACAACAATGTAAATAAATGATATTATATATAGAATTATAGAAAAAAATTCAAAAGATTTTAATAACAAATCAATGAATACGAGATAGGTATATAGAGTATCTTTTAATTACATCATTCTTGGTCATTTAATTTAAATAATATCTCACTTTAATTTTTTTATTTTGTTGCCTGATTTAGTGTAATTATCAAATGGTCGATAAGTTTTTATTTTTATTTTTTATGACCATGATGTCCGGGCCAGCTTTCGCACACAGCGACTAATTCTACTAAACCTGTCACTTTTTGCCAACATTATACGATATTAAATGGGTATTTTAATTTCTGGTGTTTGAAGCTCAACTGATATCTGTGAAATATTTTAAAACTTATGAAACCAATATTTAAATTTTAGGGAGATAAAGTGAGGCCAATTGTTGGCGGTTTTAATTTGGCATAGCATATTTTGTTGAGAATTTGCAATAAAAGGCCAATTTGTTGCCCATCATTAGTTTGCTTTTTGGCTACTTGTATACTAAAAGTTAAGAGAGGACAAACAATTTCACTCGTACGTTTAGGATAATTAGTTGTCAAATTTGTCTAACACACAAATAAAAGTGATCTATAAATCGTTATTCAGTTTCATGCATGTTGAAAATAGTTATTATAAAATTAATAGATCCTAAAATGATACAAAGGAACATATTCAATATAAATTCTAAAATATAAAAATCACGTCATAGAAGATGAAATATATTTGTCTATATATCCCATCAACCATATGAAACAAGCTTTTATATATAGGAAACAAATATGATGTTGAATGTATATATAAATCCTTTCTATCCGTTCTAGCTTTGATGGACAGAGTTTTTTGGACATATTGCTGATGGGAGGTCGCAGGTATCCCATGAAATTTATCAAGTCGCGAGAAAGTTAATCCAAACACCACGGTTTTTCAGTATATGTGGGGGTAAAGATACCAATGTAGATCGTCCACTAACTGAAACGATAACGTAAATATAATACATTACATATGGTTATAAAAACAATTGTTATGACATAATATTATTTATATTATATAATTATATATAGTGTAATTGGTAAAGGTCCACACGTCAAAGCAATCACATAATTCATGGAATCTGTTGCTATGTTCTTTATATTTTACATGTGCTGATGAAGTGGAAATTGGGAGAATACCAAGAAAGGGAAAAGGGGTCTTGAAATTAAAAAAATAAAATTGATAACTATATAATTAGCACTTTTTAATTAGTAGTTACAAGTGCTTATGCTTATGATAAACAAAATTGATATACCGTTAATTAGATATTTCGAATTGAGTATATATATTAGGGAAAATTACTTAAATACACAACACTTCTTTACCTATTCTCAATATTTCCCTACTCTTTTACTAAAATACAAAAATCCCTTATTTTCTCCCAATTCAACTTAACCGGATACTTTATTAGTTTAAGTATCCGCCCGTTATTAATTAAAGTATCCGTGCTGCTATATTATGCATCCGCCCGTTAATTAAGTATCTGTGCTGCTAACAATTTAATAATTTAAGTATCCGCCCATTATTAATTAAAGTATCCGCGCTACTATATTAAGTATCCACACTGCTATATTATGTATCCGAAAACACTAAAAAAAGGGATTTTTGATAATTAATGAAAGAGTAGGGAAAAGAAGTAATTTCTTTCTTATACTATGTCATTTGCCTAATTTTTACATATTAGTTAAGTGTATCTGAATTAGTCGGATCAATTGGTTCCGAAAGTGAGAATGCAAAGGAAACAAGAGGAGATTCAAATTCAATACCATTCAATAATTTCGTATTTACCTTGAAAAGGCAACTAATTTAATGAGGTCGTTGACCATTGAAAGAATACTATTCGAAATTCAGAAGAACTGTGTAGAAGGCTATTGAACAACTCGAAAATGATAGTTTATAGAGTCAAATTGCACAATTTTGGCTATAATTCATGAATTGCATTTTGTTGTTTTTTTAATGAATGTGATGTCTTGGTCAGCTTCCGCGCACCTTGACTAATTCCACGAAATACCTATCACCTTCCACCAACAAACAAGTATCCGGTAACTCTATCCACCAAAGCTAAGGCTGCTGAATTTTGAACCTAAAACCTCAGGTTTCTCAACCACTTCATTGATGACTAGGCCACACCCTTGGTGCAAACACATTTTTTTTGTTGTTTCCCACCCGGTGTCCGATACCCACATTGAAGTCCGACTAAATTCGATTTCGTGAGGGAATTCCCACATTGGGTAACACTCTCTAACAAAGGTGATTCTATACCCAAGGGGACTCAGACCCGAAACATTTTGGTTAAGCATGAAGGAGTACTTACCACTCCATCACAACAAGACCTTCACAACCTTGTTGGCATTTTGTTGTTAAGACAACATGCACACTACTTGTTTGATTAAACTATGAAAAAATGTGCTATTTAACACCATCTCTTGCAAGGCCCAAACACATAACACATACTAGATCAAATGTGTTTGGGCCTAAACATGGCAACTATTAAGAGAGAAAATGGCAATCTGCTCATTGAGGAGCTGAAACATATATAAACAAGAAAGTGAACTACTGTTGATTAATTGGAAAGCAGTTTTTCTCTATCTTTATACATAAAAAAGCCAAATTCAAGAATGAACATACCAGAACTCTACACATCTGTGTATTTGTGCCGAATTCTCATGGCCATTAAGTTATACTAACCATCAAAGTTCATATTCTATACCTTAAACATGCACATAAAACACAGACATATATTTATATATATATATACCTTAAGAGAGACAACTTATTGGCCGGGTTATCAGCCAACAGTACGTGCTGGGCTCATTCTTTTCCTCCTTTCACTAAAGCTACGACTTGAGAGTAACCTTGGAAGACAACATTGTGCTGGCTTTGATGATTTGACATCAGATCTTAGCTCTCCATTGGGGGTTCTTTCGCTGTTACACACAGACGCATAAGGTGTCCCAGGTGTGGATTTTGGTGGAACTTGATCACCAGTAAATGCAGTTTCCTTTTTTGTATTCATGACATTTTGCTCATTGAGCTCATTTCTCAAGCTTTCACTGAAAAGTTCAGACAATCTTTTCTTTTTTTCCTGTGGCGGTGATTGCTGAAAAGAAGCAGGGGCATCTCTGTTACCTTTTAAATTTCCAGCCAAGCTGGGATGGACAGGAGTACTCCCTCGAGAAGGCGTAAAATCTGCAATTAAAATAAAAGACAATGACAAGTAAACAACAAATTTATAGCTAGGGTGTTGCAAGCACTTTCTCAATTTTAAAAAAGCTGATATATAACTACTTTTGTAGAATGGATCTCATCTGGGTGAATCATTAGGCACTTCCAGTAAGTCGGATCAAATACAAATATACTACGATAAATATTGTAGCTTATGAAACCTATGGAAAGGGATTAGGGAGAATACAGAAGAATATGAAGGCCACCAATTGATGGCATTCCTTTTGGTGTAAAGAGGAATATTGTGCAGATACCGACAGTATCAGTTCCTAGCAGACCCAAGGAAGGAACTCTATTGTTTTTTGTTGTACAGACTACACTCTTAGTGCTGCCAATTAACGAAAATTTCCTTTATTGATCAACAAAATGAAGCATACAACATCAATTGAAGAACATATCTTACCTCCATTCACACTAAGGAAGTCATCTTCACAATCAGAATCTAGCCAAGCCTGGGAATCAAAGAAGGTCTCCTCCTTACTACCTACAACGAGAAAGAAATGTCTTCAACTTCAGATAAAAAGATGCAACTAAATTACACAACCGTAACACAAACATTATGCAGGAAGATGCTCCAACATTCTGCAAGGTGAGCTGTTTCACGCAGTGGTACTGTGAGAAACTAAGAAGAAAGCTGAAATGAGTACTGAATCATAACACCTAATATGCATACTCAAAATAAATATATCTAATAGAGATCAAAGAAATGAGATTGGTTGGGACTTGGGATCATTCATAGGGTAAACCCCTGCGTCTTAGGTCTTTAATAGTAAGATGCACAAAAAGATGAATCATCTTCAAGAAATAGAGCTATAATTTGGGCACGTGATCAAGAACACAAGGTAATGAAATGGAATACTTGACAAGGGTAGATGAACTATCCTCTACTGACCTTTGTTAATCTACATGAACAGAACTGAATTTCGAGAAGGCTGAATGCAACTAGCAACTTCAAACTAATTGTATAACATTTTTCTTCTGCTATCAACAATGAAAAGTGAGGTAAATAAAACTTGTCAAGTGTGCCAATTTTATTAACAAAAAATCTGTTACATTCAGCTCTAAAACTCAGTGAATACTGAATATATGTCTGTCGAAAACACGCAACAAAGTTTGCACCAACCACAAAGAGATACCAGGTTGTAGCTTTTTATAAGAAATGTTCATTTAATCAAAGTAGTAGCGAGCAAGAAATAGAATAATGCGATGACTAAAGAAATCATGTTTGGATTTGCTTTTGGCTTTTGACTTATAAGCCAAAAGCCACAAGTTAAAAATCCCAACTTATGGCTTTTGGCTTATTTTGAACATTTTACCTTAAAACCAAGTGCTCATAAGCACTTTTTCAATTTACTCAAACACTAGAAAAGTGCTTAAAAGCACTTAAAATAAGCTAATCGAAACAGGCTAATCTTCAAAAATCAGTTCTTAATAACTCATGTAATGAGGAGAACAATTCTATAATATACCAATATAGGAAGTAGTTAAAATGTATCTTGGGTTAAAGGTATACTTGTAAGCTATTTTCTTGTTCTTTTATGTTAAGCTGCTTTGTCTCCAGAAATAAAAAAAATTGCCCTGCTCATGACAACATGTGCTACAGAGGCCCCATCAACCAAACCATTTTAATTTTGGCATTATACAAGATTCTAAAAAAGATACTTGTTCACTACTATTTCTTATTGAGAGCTACTCCAATAAATTATGAAAAGTATACATTAAATTGTTGTTTTCTAGCTACCAACCTCAAATATTCTCATCACTATTGTACTAATATGCCTAAAAGATGTTCATCAGATCAAACTAATTACCTCCTTAATTTTCCTTTAAAGCATTCCAAAACATCCACATAATCAAAATCCACCACAACATCTATAACCAAAATTTAGAGTTAATGAATTCTGAATGGACACAGAACCCATAACTCATCTTAGTGGGTTCACAATCAAAGTACCTCCACCCCTAATTAACATTTAACACAGGCAAGAATCTGATTAACTCAAATAGACAGTAACTCTGTAGCCAAATGAAAGAGAAACAATAATAGTAAGAGAATCAGATACCAAAATCAGGAAAGGCAGCAACAGGCGGTGAAGATCGATGAGTGGGTTTTTGTTGGAGAGGTGATGGGGTATGATGAGCAGTTTTGGACCCAAAAACAAGACGAAATTGAGGATCTTTGTGCACTGAAACACATGAACCCATTTCTTCTTAACAAATCACAAATTAATCCATAGAATTTAGACAAGTACAAGTGAGAGAAAACACCTAAAGAGGGAAGAACAAAGGTCCTGCCTGCTACTATTACTCATACACAAAGAGTGACTGAAAAAACTCTTCAATTGGGACTTGAAAGCGAAGTTATCGTTTTCCCAAAGAGTAGAATGGCTTTGGTCCCACACTATAAGTGCCCTTTCCCATTCGGTGTCCTCTACTTATTTAAGATTTTTTCATATTCAAGATTTCTAATTTAAAAAACCACATCCACAATAACGAATCCTTTGGTTGGTTATTTTACCACATAACGACTTAATAGTCGCATTTATTCGATAGATTGAACTTAAATATATCTATATTTAATATGATTGAGATACACCTCTAAATTCTCGTCAAATTTAAGAGTGTTTTCAAGAGTTTCATGCACCTACAAGAGTTTGAAACCACTTTTTATGTCATGTAACAAATTGTGAACGTATCTGAATTTAATTAATTAAGTAAATGAATGTTTTTAAGACTGATAATAATTTGGAAAGTTGAGTGGTGATGAGTGGGAAAAGATTTGTTTTTGCTTAATCATGAGGTATGCTCTATTTGTTACCTGATTAATTTAAATTTATGCTAAATATGTCTATCATAGATCTAATTAATAATACAAAAGACTTTTTTTATATAAATTACAAGGGATTATATTGATTAATTTCCTTGGAATTATGTGACCTTTTAGAATTATTATCATGTGATAGTTGCATAGGAATGTGGCTGGAAAAGTGGCAAGTTTATGGCTTCACCTTTGTTCAGATTCCCCTTTTTGCTGATGAGAAAAGTATTCTTTGTGTGTGTGTTTTTTTTCTTCATGTCTTTTATATAATATAAAAATACAATTAAAAATACACTTGTAAATGGTTATAAGCTAATTAGAAATCTTGAGTTCAATCCTGTAAATAAAGTCATCTTTAATAAAGATTATCGCTATATTTTCAAAATATTTTTTTAATAAGTTTAGATTAATCAAATTTCAAATAAGTCTCAAATATCAAATCAAACAGAAAAAAAAAAAGATATATGTAGTTGAGGGGAAGGTGAGAACATTAAATATAACTTATCGTTTGTACTAGCTAGGTCAATATGAAAATTAAATGAATATGAATGCATGGTGTTTAATATTTTGGTCCTGACAAGTTGTAAATTGTAACAACCCAATACTGCAAGAATAAGATATGCAAATAATGAGTCTACTATATCATTTTATTTTTTCCTATCCGGAGTTCAAAACTCATATTGAATCTCTAAACACTTTCAACGATGAAACAATTTCACTACGACACCACAACATATCAATGTCTTATGGGTTCAAACTTTATCACTCCTTCAACCAAGTAGAGAAAAAAACGCTATATATTTATAGAACTTAATTTTCTGCCATCTTTATTATTATTATTGTTATTGTTATTTGTCATTATTGCTAGCTAGACCAAATTTAGTATGTGTGCGTTAAAAAAATGAGATTAAACAAAAAAGGTCTACGTCTATATGTAGTGTAAACGTTGATGAGAATATGATATATAACAGTTTTTTTACTATCCTAATTAAATAGAGGAAAGACTCTAGCTAATTTATGATAGAAATATTTGAACTCATAATAATAAAAAATAAAATACGCCGTCTAATACTAAAAAAATTTAATATATGGACCCATACTATTATAATCAGTAGCAGCCATGAATTTCACAAAGGGTGTCCACAAATAGCATAATAAAAGTTTTTTTCAAAAAGTAGAACTAGTGAGATTCAAACATACGAGCACTACCTCATTCCAAGCATCTGAAACCACTGGGCTACAATAGTTTGTAGTGTTAAGGGTGTCTAAAATATGTTATTTAATCATTTCATGTATCATTTTACTTGTATATACAATTTGGACACTCTACCACCATATAGCAACGCGACTGATTATAACTATATTCATTCTTAACTAGAAATTTTGAATTTCAAATCCTGCTAAGTATTGAATCACCTTTATTAGAGATCGTTTTACTTCTAATATGAAACTTTCCTTTAGCCGAATCCGATACAAATCCAAATCAAAAAAATCCTAACATATATGTTAGGAATTGCATTAGCTCATAATTAGGTGTTGGAAGAAAATGAGTAAATTATTATGTCATTTTCTGATAGGACGATATTTTAGTCACTTAAATTGACAAATACTCTGTACATAAGAACCAGTCAGGCCCCCACACAGATATAGCAACATCATGTCTTTTCATTTTATCCTCGCATTACAAATCTTATTTTGTTACATATTATTACATCTTTTTTGAATTTAAGTCTTGAAAATAAATAGTTTTACTCAAATTCTAACTATTATAGGTCAAAATTCTAACAAATCTTAACTTAATCTAACTGATAAATATCTACGATATTGAAAAGGACTCATCTTCACTCCAAATCTCATCCTTTACGATAAGACTTTAAAAATGGTTTTCAAATTGATCTAGATGTTGCAACTCTTCAAAAATATACTTTTTAAAATAAATTAATTTGTATCCTTTTGAAGAGAAAACATTGATATAATAAATATTAAAGTGGGTAGCTCCCCATATATTAACTCAATTTTCCCAAAGGTATAAGCTAGTGTGGTCCAACACTTCTCACATGTACAATTAATATATGATTAATTAATTGTTAAAGATACTTAAACAAGAGATAACACCATAAAGAGAAAAGGTTGGATAGGTGAAAAGTATATAGTAGAGAAAGCAATAAGTGAGCTTTTTGTCCATTTGCTTTTTTCATTAGTCAGTCATCACTTGATTTGATGGCCAATGCCCATATACTTATATGGTATGCTTCGGATTAATAAACTTTTAGACTGATAAATTTTTAAATGCTATGACATTTCATATATTAAAATAATAAAAGAGGAAAGTGAAGAGTTTACAAGGTATATATAGCTCAACTACAATATTGATCGATTTTTTGATTTTGAGTATGCTTTTTTTTTTATAACTTTAGTATATATTGTGTACTACTCAATATATACTAGTAATTAATTTGTTGGACTATTAATTAACATTCGATTTTGAATAAAAACAGATTTGAATGGGACACTATTAACTTTTTCCTCATATATAGTGATACGAGTTCTTACTCATCACTCTGACTCATGCACCACTCATTATGAATCTATTGCAAAATATCTTTGCTCCACGCACTTTTCTCCTATTCTTCACGAATCAATTCTATGTTACCATTTATTTTATTTTTTTCGGAAACTTATCGAAATTTCACTAGTTTAGGGATTAATTATTTAGATATATATACTTAAATTTGTAATATTACGAATCTTACCAGATTTTGGTGCGTCCAAATACATGAGGTCAAAATTAGGTGTAGTTTGTTCTAAATACTGTATCCAAGTGGATTCGCTTGTATATGAGATACATGACTATCTCCCTCCTCATCTCGCTCACCTCCCTCCCCATCTCGCTCGCCTCTCTCCCTATTTTAATATATTTGGTAGCAAAAATATATGTATTTAGGTGTATCTTCCTCAACATATGATAGAGAACTCTTAATTAGTGGTATACATAGTTATTTGAAAATATAGGTAAAATTAATACTATATGATATAAATGTATATCTAATAAGATAGTTTTCCCTATTTTGTTTAGAGCAACTTTCACATATAGCAAACATAAAAATCAAATTTGTATGCTATAGTTATAGTTTGTATAATTGCACTCCATAACAAACTTTATGTTTGCTATGGAGCATCAAATTGTATAATTCGCTGGCTCCTCTTCAGATTTGTATAATTTCGCTGGCAGACCATTTGTATAAATTGTTGTCAGCCTCTTGTTTGTATAAATCGTTGGCAGCCTCTTAATTCAATTTTATGTGTTTGTATATCTACATAAAATTTGAATTTGTATAGAATTAAATAGAAATAAAACGTTTGTATATCAAATCTCTCTCTCGCTTTATATAAACATAAATTATCACTGTATTTTGTATAATCTGTGTTTGTATAAAGCGAGAAAGAGAGAAAGACAAAAGAGAACTGGGCAGGGAAATATTTGTATTGTATAATTATAAGTGTATAGGATGAAGATATATGTATTCGCATGTGTATATACAATTTTCTCTCGCTTTATACAAACGAAAACACAATTTATACATTTCTGTTTGTATAAAGCGAGAGAGGCGAGGGAGAGATTGGCGAGCGAGAGAGGGAGAGTGACGAGTGAGAATTTCAGGGAGAGAGGCGATTGACAACAATTTACTACGGGACACAATTAAATCAAACTGTGGTTATAACATTTAATTTGAATTAATAGTTTGTCATTAAATACAATTTTCTCTTTTATTTATGGAAATACTACTTTGGGCTCAGCTTCAATCAGCCCACCATAAAAATTCATGTTGATCAACCCATTTAATATTGGGCCATTAAATGATACGAGTAGTTATTTGTTGCCCAATGTCAAATTATCGACATCTATATATGTTAGATTGATCACAATATGGTTTGAAATTGTAATAGTGAAAAAGGAATGTCTTTCATTAATGAATATTGAGAATGCATGTATATATCAAATCAAATACCCATATAAAGAATGTACTATATGTTTATCAATACAAAATTAACAAACTAATGACTATGTTGCTTGTACTCTCAAAAAAATACGATTGATATATGTAACTAGCAACGCATCATAATGACAAACTCCTCAAAATTGAGCAAACCATCACCATTGATATCATAACTGGCTATCATTCCTCTGCACTCATCAGCAGTCCTCTTCTCCCCTAACCTACGAAGCATTCTCATTAAACTCTCCGGCGTTATGCATCCACACCCTTCCATCTCATACATCCTAAACGCCTCCTTCAACTCGCGCTCCTTCTCTTCTTCCGTCCCTCCATCTTCCACTAATCTCATAAAATCGCCAAAATCTAATAAGCCATCGTTGTCCGAGTCATGGGCCACAATTGCTGCCTCTGCCTCCTCAAACAACAATATGTCTTTGCCTATCAAATGCACACATAGTTGCAACTCCAATGCTGATATTTTCCCATCTCCATTCTCATCTATATGCTCAAAAAGTCGTTTGTATCCTTCCATCCTTAATTATATCAACCACACTATGTATATTGAGAAAGCGCACAATCACAAACAAAGAAGAAAAATAACCCAAGGATTTAACGAAATAGAGTATTCCACTATGAAAGAAAAGTCAGAAGCGTACAATGTTGTGAAATCTTCAAATATATATATAGACTTCAAGTAGTCCTAAACCTATAAAGACAACATTTTCTTTTCTTAAATCTATCAGTAGGGATTATGAGTTTCGTGAGAAAAATGGAAGACAAAAGTGAGAGGAATAATAGAATTCAACTAGGTATTGAGAATAAACCATATAGTATATAATATATATATATGTTTGAAAGTAGAAAAGTAAAATTAACAACGCGTGGTGTGTGTGTAAAGGAGATTAATATAAAGGTGTGTTTGGTTATTGATTTATCAAATTTCGTCGACTTGTTAGAGGAAACAACATAGAAGTATCTGAGAATGTTCCAAGTTTTGTGGAAGAAGAAGATAAAAGTCATTTTGGATTAGAATATTTTAAAGTCAAATAAATAACCAGTAAAACATAGTTTTCTCAGCCCTTATATTGGGTGTAATAAAGTCCAAATTCAACGTATTCAAGGTGATATATATATATAAAAGCTTTAAATCGTAGAACTCACACCTTAAAAAAATATTGATTTTCCTAATTACCATTTTATTCTAGATTATTAAAATAAAATACTTATATATGTTGGCTAGCTAGTTGCCATGTTTTTATTTTGTTGGTAAAAGAATCTGTTAAAATATTTTGTTTCCTCAAAATGTGTGTTACTGCGCATGCATCGTCCATCATCTGGATCGATGACCTGTACTCCAAAAGAATGTTAGCGTGTAAATGATTCATAAACCTAAATAGAGTAAGAGAGTTGATAAGAGAAACAAAGATGATAATAGAGATCATATCGAAAATCAAAAGAATTTCGCCGTCGTTAGGTGTGAAGCATGCATCGTTGTTAGTTAATATATCAATTTTCACACCATGGATTATTTTTTTAATCTCGTTGAACGTGTTATGCATTGGACGGTTCATTTCAGTGTTAGCTAAACAAATCGATCGTTCATATATAAGATTTGTCCATAACACATATTCCAAAGATATTCATATTAATTATACTAGGCCTATTACTACAGCTACAAGGCCCACCCTTGTTATATTTATTCCGCGTATCTAGGGTTGTTCAAAATCGAATCGAAAAAAAGTTATTGATTTAGGCAGTTTAGTAATGAGTTTTGATTTTTTTTATCATTGAGTTATCAGTTCTTAACGGTTAGATGTTTTTTCTTAACAGGCTAATCGATAATCCGATAGAAAATCAATAAATTATGTTTATACCATTCGATATCTATACTATCTTAAAAGCATGAACTCCCAAACTTGAATGTTGAATTACAATAATACCCCCAATTAAAAAATACCTAATTTATTTTATTTATTAATTTAACTAATTTTATTATATTGAAAGTAGATACCTTTTCAAATTAAAGGATTGTGACTTTTTCAATGAGCTGTGACTTTTCCAAAGGGTTGTAACTTTTTTGGCAGATTGTGACTTCTTCAATGAGTTGTGACTTTTNNAAGGTGCAAATTTGGATGACTCTTCAAATTTCATTTGTGTCACATAAATTGAGACCACAAAAATAGCATATATTGCGTTCATTTTAATTTATTTGTCTTAATTTTTTTTATATTTACAAATTGCATAAAAATACTATAAATCATGATAATTGACAACATAAAATATGTTTTGAAAAAGATACAAAAAATTGCACTGATTCTTGAAGTTAATCTATGGTAAAAATACTATAAATCATGATAATTGACAACATAAAATATTTTTAAAAAATATACATATAAAAAATTTCGATTGATTCTTGAAATTAATCTATCGTTAAAATTTATGTATAAAATACAATAAATCGTGATAATTGACAACTTAAAATATTTATTAAAAATGCACAAAAAAAGAAATTGGCTGATTCTTAAAATTAATCTATCAATGTCACATAAAATGAGACAAAAGTAATAATATGTATTATTTAATATCAAATTACTGAAAACTACGTAAAATGTATTGTAAATCTTAACAATTAACAACATTTGATTAACTCTTGAAATTTTATCTATGCTACATACATTGAGACAAATGGAGTAATATATATTAACTATTTACAAATTACGTAAAAATATTATAAATTACATTATTAATAACTTAAAATATTTAAAAATCATATTAAATTTAAATAACTCACTATATTTTATCTGTGTCACATACATTAGGACAAAAAATAATAGTTATTGGGCCCGTGCGTAAGAGAGTTTATGCCCAAGTATAATATATAATATTCAATGACTCTCCAAATTTCATTTGTGTCACATAAATTGAGACAACAAAAATAACATATATTGGGTCCATTTTAATTTATTTGTCTTATTTTTTTAAATTTTTTATATTTAAAAATTGCGTAAAAAATACTATAAATCATGATAATTGACAACATAAAATATTTCAAAAATAAATACATTTAAAAAAATTCGATTGATTCTTGAAATTAATCTATCGTTAAAAATTATGTATAAAATACAATAAATCGTGATAATTGACAACTTAAAATATTTATTAAAAAAACAGAAAAAAAAATTGACTGATTCTTAAAATTAAATCGTGATAATTGACAACATAAAATTGTTCAAAAATGTTGTATGTGGGTAGTCTTATTGTGCCTTGAATAGCGTTAAAGAAAGTACAGGTTTGTGATAAAAAACCTTATTCCTTTATCCACACAAACAATCGCTTCAAAATCTTTGTTATTAGCCTTAAAACATACCATTTATGTTATTGGGCTCGTGCATAGCACGGGCAACAAAATCTAGTTATTAAAGAAATGCCACTTTTTCTCATATTTAAACTTTGAATGTATTTTGAAACATTTTAATGATATATGGTCATTTTGATCTCAAAATACAACTAACTATGACAATATGTATTAATAATTTAAAAACACTTGTCCTATGTTTGTTCAATTATAATTATTTCACTAAAAAACTTTTATTTAGTAATATTAATTATGTTTTACAACATCATATACTATATATACGATACACACGTGCAATGCACGTGCCGTAAAACTAGTATAATTAAATTCCTTAACTTAGAGTTTAGTTTCATATTTTTATTTCTTATTGTCTCAAACTCTTGATTATTCTACAATATGTCAATGTTTGCTTTTGAGCAAGATGAAATCTATCAAGTCACGTGCATGGTTCGTTCATTTGGTTTGTCACCTTGTTTCTAAGTGATCTTTAATGATTTTTTTTGTATTAAATCTCTTAACGATTAAATCTATAACAATTAATAACTAATAAGAATATTTTAATAATTTAATAAAAATTTAGCATATCTACATACTAATAATCGATAAATCAAATCAATAAATTTCAAAACCAATTGAACACTTTTATAAAAAGTTGCTAAAGTTAAAGTTCACATGGAAATTGTGATGAAGAGTAAGTTGATGGTAAAGTAAGTGCATGTCCATGCAAATCCGGTGGACGCGGTCGATGAACTAATTTACATTGGACACGTGTCATTTAATTTCTCTGCCAGTCGTGTGGACTGTAATTTCTCCCAATCAGATCTTTTCGTTAACCACGACAAATACAAATAAATGTAGGACCCAATTCAATTTCCTCCACCACTTGATGATTGACACGTGTCGAGCAGCTCGTGTCATTGTCGTAAATAAATCCCACATTCAGGGACAATGTTTCACTCTCCACCATCTTCGCGTCTCTAAAACCCCAATTTGCTTACTCTAGAGAAACCCTCTTGTTTTCTCTGGGCGGCTATACAGAGTATCATTTTTCCGGCCGGCGATGGCATTGCTCAGCCGTATTAGAGCGGCGGCGCAGCCACTTATTCGGACTGAATCTCTACGGTCTTACGGATCAGCTGCGGCTCAGCTAGTAGACTACGATTACGATGATTACGAATACGAGGACTATCAGAACCGGAGCTGCGTAATGGAGGAATCTGAGGGATCGGTTCCTCGAAGGGGAGTGCAGTGGGTGATTATGGGTGATCCAATGGCACAGAGACACGTGTATGCCCAGTGGCTCTCGAAGCTTCTAGATGTCCCTCATATTTCCATGGGTTCACTCGTTCGTCAAGAGCTCCACCCTCGTTCTTCTCTCTACAAGCAGGTTTTTATTTATTCTGCATTTCTGTTTGTTTGAGCTTTCAATCTATCTGCAATGGAAAAATGAAAAGAAAAATTGTTCTTTTAGTTATTTGCTTATTTTTGACAAATTGTTAAATAATTGAAAGAAATTAGCTTTGAATTGAGGGATTGAATACCAAAATTTACTTAGAATTGATCCATGCTAATTCAGAATGAAATGTATAAAAAAGCTTGATTGAGCTGGTCTTATTCAATTTTGTCAAAAATATACTACTGTCAAACCTTTAGTTGCTGGCTTGATTAAATGTTACATAAGTAGAAAAATTGTACTTTTAGAACAGGTAAATTTGATTTTCCATTAGTAATTTGTCATGTAAT
Organism: Solanum stenotomum; assembly: GCF_019186545.1. Lineage (NCBI taxonomy): Eukaryota > Viridiplantae > Streptophyta > Magnoliopsida > Solanales > Solanaceae > Solanum > Solanum stenotomum. The sequence goes on along the minus strand of NC_064284.1, from coordinate 66,008,450 downwards.
ATGGAACAAAGGAGTACTTTCTTTTGCTTTAAGATAGTCTCACATTACACACTTTTTCTTGTCCTTTTGTTTGTTTAACCCAATAGTACTTTCCATCTTTGTCTTTGGCTCAATGAAGATAGCAGATGCTGTCAACCAGGGAAAACTTGTCCCGGAAGAGGTTATATTTGGTTTATTGTCAAAGAGGCTAGAAGAAGGATATTGCAGTGGTGAAAGTGGATTCATCTTGGATGGGATTCCTCGATCAAAGATTCAAGCTGTAAGTATAGCCTCCCTTCCATATCGTAAGCAGTCTCTCTACCTCTGAGGTAGGGGTAAGGTTTGTATACCCCAAACCCCACTTTGTGGGATTACAGTATGTATGTTGTTGTTGACTTCTAGTGTTCTGGACAGAATAATACATAAACTTGTTAATAAGACGTCGAAAGTAAATTTTATTGTACTTCTCTCAGACTTTGATCAAAGAGGCCTGTTTATTTTCAAATGATTTATGTTGAACTGGTGTTGGAAATTACATGCACTTCTGGTTTATTTCTGCAGGAGATCCTGGACAAAACTGTGGACATAGATTTAGTTCTGAATCTTAAATGTGCAGAGGATTTGGTGTCAAAGAAAGATAAAAGCACTGGGATTTATCCACCACTGGAATTCCTCCGCAGGGGGGCTTCTGGAATTAGTACTAGTTGGCAGCCAGAGGGTGGTCATTTTAGGCCTTCAAGTATCATGGATGATGTCTCAAGGAAGAACCTGCATGTGCATGCAGAGCAGGTAACTAATGATGCCGTAAATTTTACAGTTGCAAATACTCAAATAAATTTGATGTCGTAACTTGAGATGAATAAAATTGTAGATCGCCTCTTTTAACATTCAATGAATTGGACTATAGATTCCCTCCTTAGCATTCTTGATGTGTATAAATACTAGTGCTTGCTGAATTAAGCATTGAATTGGACTATAGATTCCCTCCTTCGCATTCTTGATGTGTATAAATACTAGTGCTTGCTGAATTAAACATGCAAATGTGCTGCTCCAAAATGTCATTTTAGGCCTTCAAGTATCTTGTTTGAGGAAAAATCAAATCAAAGATCTTTTGCTTGATAGCTAATATACTGTGTACCTGATCGCTAATTGAACTAACCATTGCTGAAATGGTTTATATGTCTATGCCATATTGTTCTGGAACTTTTGGTACTCACTTGGTCTTCTTCACGTAGTTTTACTTTGTTTGTGCTAATATCTGAAACAAGCTATATGTTTCAAAAGTGATGTATCCTGCAGTTGTGGTGTGATGTATGTGGATCGTATATTCATTGTTGATCAATTTGTTTAAATATGCGGTTTGATCTTTCTTTCATTTAATAGCATAAAACTAATTGCATGATCTTGGATCAAAATTTTCTCAGTTGGAACAACAACATCAACTAATACATATCACCATTCTGTCTTATTTAGGTCAACCCGCTAGAAGAATACTACAGGAAACAGAGAAAGCTCCTTGATTTTCAAGTGGCTGGAGGACCTGGAGAAACATGGCAAGGCCTTTTGGCTGCTTTGCATCTTCAGCACAGGAATGCAGTTGGTTCTACACAGTTGACCGCAGGATGCTGATGTTCATTCTTTTTGCAAGCATACCAAGTATAGGAAATATGAGTGTAACAAACTCTAATTTTTGGGCGGGAATACATGTATTTTTGTTTGAAAGAGTACAATCTAGTTCTACTGCAGAAGAGGCGTGAGCATTAGACAAGCTTACATTATACTCTCCATATATAGATTTCTACAAAGTCTATTTTTCATGAATGCTTATGTTGTGTAAAACTTCAAATCCACGTTTATTAGTTTGTGTTGTGGCAATTGTCACCCATATGATTCTTGAGAGTATCGTGTTCTGCAATGTTTGGCTGTAAAAGCTATACATTGTGCTTCAATAGTACTTTGTATATTGTGCTGATGTTGATAATTGATAGTCTGTAAAAGATAGAAGATAAGGACTACAGCAATTGCCTAAACTGCAAGCATTTATTCACAGAAGTAAAGAAGGCAGTGCTTACACATTTCGAGAGGTCAAAATTATATTATTCACTGTTTATCCAAACTTCCCGAAGGAGTTGATACCTAACAGCATTTCCATTTCCATTTCCGCTACCTTCTGCTATCCTATTGGATATTACAAGAGGTGAAGTTGCAATGCCCTCAGAAATGATAAAGTTCAAATCTAGTTGGTCCAGTTCATCATCGCTTGTGTATGACTTCTTGAGCACTGAAGATCTGCTTCGTCTCAGCTGAGTATGGCGACTAACTTCACCTAATAGACCATCAACTGAAGCTGCTGAAGGTGGCTTATAAGCTATAGGAGCTGCTGTGCATGGGTAGCTCATGACAGAATCTTCTTCGGCATCAAAAGGATCCTAACCAGATAAAATTGCAGACAACTCTTGGTTCATTGTATTGTTATAATTAAAATTCTTAGTTCATCAACTTTACTCCAAACTCTAGCATGGAAAATGAACAAAATCAAAGAGATGATATGAGCTTACCTCGGAGTTGAGAGCTTCAAGTACAACTTCATGTATTGGATCAGGGCAAAATTCATCCGGGACAAAAACATTAAGAACCCTTCTTATTATGATCGGACCAAATGTGGGACAGACCTGAAGAGTAAGGTTCAAGTAGCATCATCAATAAGGAGAAAAAAATATGAACAATTGGAAGCAAACAAGATAAACATGACATTTTTAAGGTTTTGAGATGAACCTCTTTCCTTATTGTCCTACTTAACAACATATCCTTTGGAAGCAGCATAAGATCACTCAGTGCGTTAAGGAGATTGAAAGACTCAGAAGAGGAATCATATTCACTCCCATCATCTTCATTATCTGCTCTAGTTTCATCGTCTACTGAGTTGGCACCACCGCTGCCAACAAGTTCAGTGATCCATCTGGACCAATTCCCTATCTGCAATCCATATGACAGAAACACCATAACATCATAAAAAGTTTGTTTATTTCTTGAGGTAAAAAAAGAAGAGAAGTGACAAAGGGCAATACTCTTGCTATTATGCATCAATATAAGTAGTAGACTTACAATCATATATACATAAAAACTTTAACTGGAAAAGTTCAACATGACTCTCACCGCAATTTTCAGTTGTGCACCTGCCCCAAAGCTAGCTTTTCCAGCTGGAATGGGAAGCACCTCAGCATCACTAATGGGATCTGATATAGGATCCGAAGGCATCTCATCAGAAGACTCTCGAAGGATAGCATTGAATATAGCTACGTCCAATCTAGCCACACATTGTTCCATTATCTGGTTTTCATGAACATTAATTAGCAGCAAGACGGACTAAGATCAAGACCATCACCGTTTGATCCACAATAAACTTATTGAAAGAAGTAAAAAACTCGGGATATGCAGGAGGTGCTGGTTGTTAAAACATAACTACCTTTCCCAACACAAAGAACGCTGGGTAGTGGAAGTAAGTTCTGTTTCGTGGTCTATCTTACCAATTAATTGGTATGTGAACTAACTACTATTAATTAATTTATAAGTTTGCATGAAATGTACTGCAAAGACAGGTAAACACATGTTATGATGACGGAAAGGAGCTTGTACAATATGGAAGGAAAGGTGGTTAGACCATACCAATTTAGAGAGCAAATGCAAACAACCACATTCATGTCCTCCAGCCCGAATAGGGCAAATCCTTTCACAGGCATGCCTCAAGGCTTTCTTCCAAAGCTCCAAGGAAAAGTTTCCATGCTCTTCAGCACCTGAACTAGAAGTTGTACTGCTAAATCTATTTATCTCTGGACCCATGTCATTACAGATTGCTGTTGCAGCACCAGACTGCATATATGGAATGAGCGTCTGAAAAAATAAAAAAAATGAATAAACCACAGTTGAGTTAGTGGATAGGTAGTGGTTCTTCAGGTTCAAAATCAATAAATGACATCTTTAGGATTTATTTTATGCCACTGTGCTTTAGGAGGTTGTGGGGAGATCAAGAGAAAGAGGGAGACACCTGCCACCAAATAGATTCAATGATGCGGGAGAATATCCAAGCCTCAATTTTCTCAAGTGCTCTTATAAATGTAACAAGGTCCTCCCAATTGCCTAAACTCTCACAAACGTCATTTCTGACATCATTGCTGGAGCAAGACTCCCACTTAAGTGGAGAAAATTTCTTCTTCTTGTCCTTGAGAACAGCTTTTTCAGGCACAGTATCAGCAGAAAGAGGTAACTGTTGCTTCCCATGGAATTTGGTTAAAGTTGCTCTCAGCACCACTGAATTTGATAGCCAGAAAGTTAACCTGTGGTCAGACCAAATAAGTGAATCCGTATAAAGAAACGAATAACTGTCTTGTGCATGCATTAACTTACTTCCACAAAACGTTAAACTGAGGGAAGTTAACATCTGTGCTTTGAAGGATCAGTAACTAGAGATTCATCAATTGGATTTAGGTCTCAGAATAAGGCATCACAGTAAATATTGCTGGAGACTATTATAATTAAGAACTTCGGATAGGGCCCATGAGAGTGCTTCTACATTTCATATTTAAATCCTTTTAAGCTGAACAATTTGGTCCCATAAGAAAAAAGTCTACTGATAAATAAAACGACTCTACAGGCACCTAGGTAGTAACTATAACTGTTTGTCTGAATGCAGATATTACATCAGAAAGTAGAACCTGCTTGTCTGAATGCAGATGATACATTAGAAAGGGAGTACTGAAAAGTACCTAGCAACATCATTTCCACATGCCTTTGCAACCAAATATATTCCAGATATAGCACTCTTAGAAGCACTTCCCCTTTTCAATACAGAATTTTCTTTATAGGCATGTAGATAGAATCTAGACAGGCGTCTAGCCGGAGCATGGATCTTATTCGCGGAATATCCATGCTCTGCAACAACGGAGTAAAGGCCAACTTCAATAGCAGCAGATTCTCTCAGTTCTTCTTCAAGCATCTTTACTCTTTGCTCCAGCTTATGAATTTTGCTTTCCAAAAGAATGTTTGTTGTATCCCTAGGACTCACTTTCTGATCTTTTCTTTCATTGCTTGAAAAACCTCTAGCACCTTTTGGAGTATCTTGCACTAGAAGCTGATCACTTCCGACAGATCCATCCCTATTTGATTCTGATGATGACCTGACTGACATCACATGCTTTAATATCTCGTTTTGGGGAGTATTACTCTTTGCTCCAGAACTGTCCCTGTAAGCAGAAACTGCATCAGTTTCCTTCAGGACAGGTACTAGAGTATCCTCTTCAGGGTAGCAACTGACTGACTCATCCTTTTTGCATTGCCCTTTATTTTCCAAGATTTCTTTTTCGTGCTCATTCTCCTGGTGTTGCTCTCCATTATCAGGACTACATTGTTGACCATTTTCACGATGATCCTCACTGTTTCCATTTTGAGTAACTGCATCTCTTGCATCATCACACAGCCCATTTAGAGATGGAGTTGAAGCGTTCTCTTCAATTTCATTGTCGGAGAAATTACTAACCGTGTTCACAAAGTTACTACTCTCATCTGTGATGTGTCGAATTAGACAGGCCTTTTCAGCTGGATGAGCATTGATCAAGCCTTCCTCAGAGCTCTGCCGACAGGATATTTCACTACCACGTTCATCACTGGCCGCGATTTGTTCCACACACTGTGCTTGTTTGTCCAGTTTGATCAACATGCAGGCATACTCAGTATCTCTGGTTATATTATTCACGTTAGATGTTGAATACTGAATGCTACTACTACCACCAATTTTCTTTGAGATCCACGCCAGATCAGAAGACAAATCAGTTGAGGTGTGTGACAAACTTCCTTGCAAACTTGAAGGAGATTGTGTCCCTTGCTTTTTGTCCATATTTTCAAGCCTTTTCTTATCATCTAGTACATTTTCATATTTGTCTTGTCCAGGGCTACTTTTTACTCCCGCAAATCTTTCCTGCAATTATGTGCCAGCTGGGTATCAAACTAGCTAAGATTTTCATCACATTGGAAAAGCAACATTATACAACCAACCATTCATGTTAAAATGATGCAAACTTGTACAGAGTGCATTTCATTTAAAATGCTTCAATTCGATAGGTCATGGAACCTCTAACTCTATTGATGCAAACTTGTACAAAGTACATTCAATTTAAAATGCATGCCACGACAGTTTGGAAGTAACATAAAGGAATAACCCCAATCAGATATAAGTGATTCCACAGCAGAAGTTATTAATTAATAGAAAAGTAAGCATTGTACCTCTCCTTGAGGTGGTGAGCCATAGTTGGAGCCGTTGGTTGAAGAAGAAACAGGCAATGATAAGTGAGAAGAAACATCATCATCAGTGTATGAAGCAAACTCAGCTTCCTCTGCATATTCTTCACTCAGTAATCTAGAAAGAGATCCATTTCGGTCCATTGATGCTTCTCTTTTCAAGCTGTCCCTCAAGGATGGCCTCACACGACTCCTCTCAACTAGCTGAATTTTCAGGAAAAGAAGGGGCTGTGCTGAGTTCCTGTAAGTTCGCTTGCAGTTAATGGGGGGACATATGCTCAAACTCTCTCTAATAACACCATAATCTGCCAAGTCAATGGTAGCAGTTCCTAAATGCTGACCTTTCACAGTCTTATCACGCCGGGGTTCATACAAGTGGAATTCAATGAAATTCTTTTGATAAGTGTCACCATCTCCACCTTTAAAGAAAGCTTCCCTTAGTAGTGTCACAGGAAGTCTAAAAGACTCATCGAATTCAATTCTTCCGTCACCAATACCAGAACCAGTTCCCAACGATGGCACGACTTGGTTAGTAGATCCAGAGAGCTTATCACCATATTGCCATTCAATTAGAACAGCACGAGGCGTATTCAGTGACTGTGAGGCTGGCCAAGGTTTAATCTCCTTAATATGGATTAGATATTCGACTTGAACTGACGGGCTATTCCTAGTCCTAGTTTTCAGTCCCAAAACCATGATTTCAGAAACAAAGATAAGGAATGGTCTTCAATTGGATGATATGAGCCTGCACATAATAAATAGAAAACACATCTTCAAGTTGTATGAAAGACCAAGATATTCCAAACTTAAAAAAGAAATTTGATTCTATCCAACAACTCAACCTACTTTTGGGAGAAACAATAAATGCCATCTAACATGTATACATTGCAACGCGACCAAGTTAGTCTGAACTTGAAGAATCAAATGATTTCACAGGCTTAGAAACCCGAGTTATTCGTTAACAGTCCTTATGACAGTTCCATTTACTTGACAGTTCTAACTTGTGGGTGCTCAAGTCAACTAACTTTATTTTAAAACACATTAAGTAGACAAGACCTCAGAGAGGATAAAAAAAACAAATACAAGAAAAGAAGCTCAAACAAAAATGTACAACATTTGGTCACCAGAAAAAGCATAATGGACAGAGATTGAAGAGCAGAGAAGTAGGCAGACTAACAGAAGAGAATGAGAGTAACCCCATCTCGAATAAAGCAAAAGCGAAGACTAAACAGCTACTCTACATCACAAATTCACAATGTGGCATGAAGTAGTAATAACATCAAGATTTCCACTGAGAAAAATGAAAAAGAAATGACTTACAGAAAACATTACACCAGAAATATCAAAAAATTTCCCAGGAGTAAATGAGAAACTTTGCACTTCCATAGAAACATTAAACCAGAAAATCAAATGAATGTGAGAGAAATGCAGGCAAAGATGGTACCTTTTTTATCCCACACAGCAAAGGGATAAATGATTAACTATTCATGAGAGATAAACATGAGAAGAAAAACCCAAAAACCAGGTGGGAGTGTTTGAGTGAGTGAGAAAATACAGAGAAAAAGAATGTCTTTTTCCTATTGGAAAACAAGACCCAAAGGACGAGGGAGGTGGGTTGTCGTGTTCTTGATTACTTTACTCATTTTGGGTTTTAATAACATTAATGGTCTTTTTAAGTTTGTTTAATTACAGAAGCCTGTATTTTGCTCCAAAACAAGAAACACAACTACTGACAGATGAGATGACTGTCCTTTTGAACAAGTAAAAGTGAACGAAAACAGAAATATGTGTATAACAAAAAAGGTTACATATCTGTATCGTAAATTATTTTCATTAAATTGACTGTAAAAAAAATGCATCAGCCACTGATTGCCGGGTGCCAAGCAAAGCAAGGTGAGGTAATGACACTGGCAGAGACAAATGTGGACCAAACATAAATGTTCGTCCGTGAATCAAGTACTAATACTATTTTAGTTTTTATGCACTTTTCTTTTTAATCGGCCTACAATGTCACAAAAATATATTTTGAACTAGAATTTATTTATTTATAATCCGATTTTATGTCTAAGTCAAAAAATGTAGACCAAAAAGGAGTGTTGTTTGCTTGATTTTAGCGCTCCTTATACTTTGGGGGTTCATTTGTACTACCATTGAAGGTGGAGTATGTGCTATTGATTTTTTACTTTTTAGAGTCATTTTGCTATTTATTGTTGCCTTTCTTTTCATATCAAAATCATTTCAAATTGTACCACCTATTATGCTCCACTACAAATAAAGTTCTTATAATTGCACCACCTAAGGCAAAACACTATACGTTTTTTGTTTAACTTTTTTTTTTATAAAAAATAATGACAACTTCAAATATTTTTGTGACTATAAGATTTTTAAAATTTATTATGTTAAAGATATCATAATTATCTAAAATTATTAAAGCCAAATCGAGTATCATAAGTAGGTACATCCTCTAGTAAAATTATTTCGTGAACTGTACTTGAACTACATAACTTTACATCCATCACTATCAAAAATCTATTAATTTATGAACTTGAAATGTGCCCTTTTCTTATGCTCACAAGTATCTTTTTCTACTTTGTTGTACTGTGGCAAGTTAACAGTAAGCACTATCTTTTTTTTGCTCTTTTGACCAAAAAAAAAAAAAAAAAGAAAGAAACTGTTGCTCTTATTGGGCACACATTTAAAGGGAAGTGACTGGTTACCTTGAGTATGGTGTAAAAGCAAGGAAAGAAAATTTGCTAAAAATTCACCAACATCTATTAGTAACACTGACAACTACCATAACAGGTGTGTAAATTAAACATGTGAACACTTCATTTTCCAGAAATGCAACTCCTCTTTGAAAGACAGTTTCATGCTTGAGCTGCGTCACTGGCTGCACGTTAAAGTTGCTCCTCGTCGTGAAGTTAAACAATTTTGTGGAACAAAGAACAGCAAGCTGCAGGAAATGAGTGCTAGGATTTGAGATGGAATTAGCAATCAGCATAAGGTAATGAGCAAAATTCCGTATGTAAAGCAGTCGCAAATTTGGCAACAGGGAACTTGTACTCCAATTGAAAAAATAGAAAATGAGGTGGAGGAAAGGGAATGTTGTTTCAGCTGTAACAAGATGAGATACTTAAAATGTAGAAAAACTAACAACAGAGAGAGAATGAGAGAGATGTAGTATTACCTGCATGAGAGAATAGATTTCAGCTATGGTTTTTGGTGTCCGTTGAAACGGCTTCAAGATATGATATAACAAGATCTGCTGCATTACATCCAGAAGATAGTGCTTTGCCAACTGACAATCCTCCCTTGTGGTTACCTACCATGGCAGAACTCATGTCAAAGTAGAGAAGCAATAATTTATTAGCTGGGATTTAAGTCGGTGGAAACTCAACTCAGCTTCAGCTTTCATGCCAAGCACATCAATGCTAAGTAGGCATAGGCTAGGCTAAAGAATTCAACAAGTATATTTGGCTTTGAATCACACAAAGGTGATCTCAAACATAAGAATACAATATTTACTAAGCTAAAGGTTACATGATACATGGCCTACAGTAGAGTACATTGCGAACCTTACTCGTTGCAAAGAAGCTGCATCTAGGGGAAGAAAAGAAGATATTTCAAGTAAGGAAAATTGAAATATTACCAGCATAGAATAATCCAGGAAGATTTTTCTCCAATTTGTCAATTGCATCTAGGACTAGATCATAGTTATGCCCGTACAACGGAAATGCTTTATTCCAGCATACATGACTACAAGTAAAGAAATAACCAGTTTTTCAAAATCTCAAATTTTTAAAGCAAAGCTTGCAGACGCTTGAATAAGATCAGCTATATACTAAGAATTCACGTACTTCACATATGTTGGCTCTCCCTCAGCACCCAACAACTGCTTAAGGTCAGAAGTTACTATCTCTTTCAGCTCAGTCCTGTGAATACAAGAATCCAACATTTTTATTTGACTGGAAAAGTCGACAGCAACATCATCATTAAGTATAATAGGGACAAAGTAAAAGAGACTGCAACCAAATTGAAATTATAGAAACCTCGAGGCTTTCGCGAGTTCTCTATTTCGGCTTCCACCAACAAATGTAGTATAGAGATAGACATTGTTGGGTGCACGATCTGGAAACATCATAGAAGAGAAGAGGGTGCCTGCGTGCAGTGCAGAAGTAATAAGGGCACAGCAGTTTCCAGCTACCTACACTTCTTAACATAATACCTAAGCATTACCTAGTGTCTTCAGACCATGTTTTTGCTCCTGGGAGGGTACAAGCACTCCAAAACCCTCAAGGGGATGCTTTACACTCTCCTTCTTAAATGTGGTTATAACAACAGATAGTGGTACATAATCGACCTGCACATCGTATGCTCAGCTAGACTGCAACAGTGCCAATGAACATAACAGTTCATGCACAAATACACAGTACATAACATATAGTTTCAGACTTGACCCTTCATATAATAACTCTTCTCAAGATACACTAACAGAAAATAGGGTTCCAGGTAGATATAGTGTTTGTGCAACTTTCTCCTCTAGGAGCTGAGACTGACTTACTTTAAAAGTTCACTTGAATTAAAGCATTAACTGAGGAAATGAGTGCATATCATGTGGAAAGACATTTTCATTTGCTGACATGAGGTTATTCTACAAAGCAAGAATGCCTATACTATACAAAACACCAAATGACCACAGAAGCACAAACCTCAGGAATAAAGTTGAGCAGAAATGGATTTCCTCTCTTAGCAATCGTCATACTCTTAATGTCACAGAGAGGGGCCTAATTTACAGAAGCATAGTCAATAACGGCAACATTTAACATCTGCACAGGACTCAGGTATTCAAGAGTCCGTCATTAGAAGAATTGAACAATCACATGTCATGAGACTGAGATTGAATGAAGCTAGTTGAATCAAAGAAAATACAAGGAATCAATCATTCCAGTGTCTCACCGTCATAATTACAGCATCAAATGATTCTTCTTCTGCTTGCCGCTTGTGTGGTGAGGCAGAAAAAATTGACCAGCTATCTATCGCAGAGTCCCCACTACAGCTACAAGATAATTCCAGAACTCTAGAGTTTAGCCTAACTTCATCTTCTTTGAGATCTTTGCATATTGCGTCAGTAAGTGTCTGCAAAACATTTGGATGAGATAACACTAGGATGAAAGATAACTAACAGAAATCACAGGATCGAGTTTCTATAAGACGTAAGTGATGCCAATAGTCGACTACTCATTTATCTTTCACTTAAAGAGATATAATCTATCATTAAGAATAATATTTTTCATGAGAAAAGATAAAGAGAATGAGTCGAAGTAGTCGAGTTTGGTATATCATCCCTTTACACCTACCTCTTATGTTAGAAACTTAAAACTTAAAAGTAAGAAATCACCCAGACAGGGACAAGATTTACAAGTCAGATCTAGTGTGTGAAGTTCATGCTGAAATATTAGACAAGTCATCTGTGGAATCAAATAGATGGCTGACCCTGAAATGATACATGATGCATAAAAGATGTGGTTGTAAAAATTCAAATTTTCTGCCCTTTACCTTCAATGCATGAAGAAAAAGAGAACAAAAGTATACTTACTTGCATTCCGCCCAAAAATGAAAAGGACCCCCGCTGGCGCTTCTTATTTACTGAAGTTTTGGGTGGCCCTTGTTTCTTTTCCTTTATAGGTGATAACTTGGATCGAATTGCCCCAACTATGACTGAGCCAAACCTAGAAAGTATTGACACCAAATTCCATAAGAGGGCTATTTGGTTGATTATTTATTTTTTTGCAAGGAGTTTGCTCAACAAATTGCATCCTCTATCAACAAGAAGTGTTTTACAGTAGCACCTCTGCAACTGTGGGAGAAGGAAGCAAGGAGAATGATTGCAAACCCATGTGATGGCGGAAATTTGGAAGTACATACCTTTTCTCTAAATTCCACAACTCTGGAAACGAAAGGTGCATCTGTGTCAAAAGGAAAGAAAACAATGAAATTGGAGTGATAGCCAGAATGACGCGTAAGATAACAAGTCATGACCTAAATCTATGGCTCATGCAATATACTAGCTACATGTCAAGTTTACATTGTCCTCCCCCAGTTTACCCTTTTTACTTAATTGTAGGAGAAATTGTGTAACTATACAATGGCATATTGACCCCATTATCTTATCCTCTCTGAGGTTTGTGTTAAAAAAATATAGGACAGACAAACAAGCAATATAGACAAATACTCACTGAAAGCGAGTCAGGATCACCACCACATGTTCCAGCAACAAAAGGGTCAATTAGATAGTCAACAACCTAGGAGGTAACAAGAAAACAAATGGATATTAGGTATTTAATTAAAGTTATTATATACAGCGAGATTTTCTTTTGTAATGGAACATCAGAAGATTCAAGGAGCATAGAGGCAAAGTCAATCAAAGGTAAGCAAAAACCTCCTTTCCAAAATGACGCTGGAAGAATCCACTGACACTGCATATAATATGGATTGGTATGTCAATTAAACTTGCCCTTATGATTTATTTGGCAGTCGAAAGACTACTAGATTGACTAAGTTCAAAAGCATGCGAATATGATGCAGCTAGTAATAAAAATCACCATAAGAATATATGTAGATTATGGAACAGACAATATGTCCATGCAGACACTATAGTGGTAATTGCTGTTATAAGCAACGGGAAGAGGCTAGATTTAAGGAGGGAATAAAAGAAAGCACATGGAAAGTACTAGCTCGGGTATAATATCTTGTACCTTTCGTGTTCGTCAGACACCTTTGTAAGCTTTTTATTCTTCCACAAAAGTGGCTCGAAAAGCATCTGAAGCTGCAGTTATTAAGCTATCTTATAAGACAATATTCTTGAAAGTTAACCATCATTGCTCACAAAAGGATAGAAATAAATGAGACATAAGATGAAAACGGAATATAAATATGGTATATATATTTTTATCAAGGTCTTCACTACACTATCCACTGTTAATAATCACTTCAAGTCTGATGTCATGACAAACATAGAATTCAAGTTGTTCTGGCTTTTGATCTAAGTTCTGACGTTCCTTTGACTCACCAAAAAGCTATAGACAATATTTGAACTCCAAAAGAACAATTTCCAAGGTTGTCTCCAAAGACCTAACTTCAGAAACCAATATTTTCGGAATATGATACTATATCCAGAAGTACAATGTCTAAATCACTTGGACCAACCACATATTTTCACTGATATTTGGGTCTACCTGTCAAAAATTCACCTAATCGGTTAAGCCATTTTTTGAGATGATATGTATTTCAAGATATCATTCTCAAAAAAAATTAAAAAAATTCATGATATTTCCAAAAATTAAAGCCCCAAGTGTATTTGCCTCAAGAAACTGTTGATTGGTAGAAACAATCACCTAAATGTATACAGGCAAATTGCCAATTACAATTATTAAGCTTATGCAGGCAATTTATCATGTCTTTATCTCGAAATCACTATAAACCCTCATTTTATTAAAACAGCAAGAAATTGCATTTTACAGACAGTTCTGAGGGGATCTGCAAAGAAGCTATATTGCTTAACATGAGAAGTAAATTTTGGTACACAAATCTCGCTAAGCTATGGTAAAAATAAACTCATCATTCAAACTTCAAACAGGTTAACAACAAAACTTGAAGATAAGGAGATATAAGATTGCAATCCTGTTTGAACTTTGATGTTTCACTGACACTTCCCAAAGAAGCAAGTTGAAAGACTCAACATGAGTTTATGAAAATCTATATCTAAATCAGGAAGGTAGGATGACCCACATACCTTTGATCCAGTGGAAAGAAGATTGCTTTTGATCAGGTCAATTGGATTTGAAGGTATCTGGAATTAAAAACCCAGCTTAGAACATGACTTATCACAAAACTCCAAAAGCAGGAGAATGCAAGTAAAGCTGAACAGTGCAGAGAAACATGCAAGTTAATAAGCTTTCCATGGACAAAACTAACCAGAGTAGGAGTACCATTTCTGGCAATGTAGCGCTTGTTCTGTGAAAGTGGCTGCAGAGTGAAAGCATGGAGAAGCAGTTTTCAGTTAGAATCTCAGCTTAAAGTCTAAAGTCATCAAAATTTTCAAGACTCTAAAGCTTATCCCATAGTTCAAAAATGAATCAAGGGCTTCTTTCAAAGGTTATAACACATAGTTAAAGCAGTAACCCTTACAAATTGTAGTTTTTCTCGGAGTCCAAGCGAATCAAGCAAAAATGTGACATCACCTTCACTTTCAGTCTGCATAAGGTCAAAAGATACTTGTTTACTAGTTTATCCAAATTGGAAACAATGCACAAAATTCAAAGGCAAATTAGGAATTAACATACCATAGTATTTGCGCCTTCATCCCATATTATCCCATCTTGACTCAGGCTTCGTAACTTCCCTCCAGCTCTCCCTTCTGCTTCGAATACTGTGACATTCAAGCCATGAATTTTCAACTTGTATGCTGCAGCAAGTCCACTTGAATATTAAATAAGTTAGTGGCATCAACTTAAAAAGTAAAAAGGATCAAAACGGAAAATGAAAATTGAAGCTTTAAGAGTTTACTAGCAAAATACTTGAACAACAATACGATGATATGAGTAACAAACTTGCATTGTTAGCTATGATGGCGAAGAGAATTGGAAAATTAGGTAAAGTTAAACTGATATGATAAAACAATTGCAGAAGCTAAAGATACCTGACGCCAGCACCAATGACTGCAACTCTCTTGGGACAATCTACACAAAAAAAAAAGCGTCAATTTTGCTTGGGATATAGTGGAATTGTGGAGACTTACATGGAGATAGAGAAGATTACTTTGTTTATCTTCTCCGGCAGATGGAGCCATCGGAACCCAAAAGTGCAAAATTTGGGGAAAAGTGAAATGCCCAGCCAAGACAAGTCAAATGCCTTAAAAAGACAATGTCAATATATGACATATGTATTGATGGATTTGGTTCCATTTTGAAATTTATATATGCTAAATCATTATAGAATCATTAACATATTGATTGACATAAAAAAAAAAAAAAAAGTTATTAAAAATCACTTATTAGAAATAAGGTAACAAATCAAATGAATAATGCACTAGTTCACAAATTACATATTGATAAAAAACAAACACTTTTACATGGTTAAATAAATTGTAGCTTGAAACAACAATAAATAAAAGTAGAAAACTAAACTCTAAGTCAAGCAACTTTTATACAAAATGATATAAATATAATTATTTAATTTATTATTAGGTTATCGCATAACCGTTAAGAAAAAAAATCAAACCGTTAAGAATCGATAATAAAAAAAAATAAAAAAATCAAAACTGCTAAACCAATAACACATTAGTGATAAATCAATAACTTTTTTTCGATTCAATTTCGAACAAACCCTACATTCAACTATACAAGATTATGTAACAAAATCATTGACTTTTATTTTATATTGATAAAGTCATTCAATTTAGAAATCTTTTTCTAATAAAATTACTCAACCAAATTTATCATAAAAATGCCCCACTTTATCCCCTTTTAACATTTTGGGTTTGAGAAACAATACTCGTTCACATTTGGAATGTGATAATAAGCACCCTTGATGTTAAATCAATTGTTAGAAATGAGTTGGATTAATGTATATATTTTTCAAATGTAAAAACAGCCTTCAATTAATATGTGCACTTTTAAATAATTAAAAAAATTATTGGCACATGAAAAACGTATTAGCCTTAACTCCACAGAAGTTATTTGAACATTCAGGTCTGGTCCAAGTTACATTAAGACATTTCAAGTGGCTGCAGTCATATTCGTTTGTACAAGGTTTAAAGATCAAGTTGTGTTGCTAGAAGCACCAATTCATGGTGTAGTGTGGCTCCAATGCTGACCGCGTTTGCGAACAACTAGTCTCCTCTGAGAAGCTGATAACTTCGCATTCTGATTTTCTTCTTCTTTGCGTATAAGCAAAGTGCTATAAAACTTGTATGTCTGTCCTTGCACGAACACAGTGATCTCCGTGGTTGCTACAGTAAAACCTTTTGTTGCAAGAAAATAGAACCAACGACGTTCTTCAGCAAATTTGATGTCCTTAAATCAGATGAAACAATGGAGAATCCTGCCTTGAAATAATGTGCAAGAAAAAACACTTGATTACAACTTAGATCCTGGTAAATGAATCCTTTTTAATTCTTTTCTTAATATCTTCCCAGATGGACTTTTTGGTATGGAGCTAACAAATGCCACCCGCCTTATTTTCTTATATGGAGCAACCTGCAACAAAACATATGCACAATTATGTTGTGGGCAAGCACGCCAGTCGATTCTTATTTAGTTCAACTACAATCTGCCTTTATCGACAATGCATTTCACTTTCATACTTGAGATTTTTGAGCTAAAATGGTAGTCAAATTATTAGTCCCTTCGTTTCAATCTAAGTATCTTGTTTTTCTTTCTACTTTGTGTCAAAAAGAATGTGTCCGCAAGCTTCAAAAAAGTATTTGTGTCGCGTCAACTAAATCACTCAAATTATAACGGAGGGAGCAGATTTTTATGACGGAGAACGAGAAATAGCTCAGAGCAAATAGTCAAAGGAAGCACCTGTTTTGAAATAAAATCAATCACTTGTTCTTCGTCAAGAGCGCTTTGGGGACGTCTCACAACAAACGCCATGGGCAGTTGACCAGCTTCTTCATCAGGATATCTGCCACAATTTGTTCATAAAGATTCATTTCTTGCAGTGTGCAAATGATATGCCTTAGCTTAGTTGTCTGAAAACGAAAATGCAAAATCTTACGGTATGACAGCAGCATCTACTATTTCAGGGTGGGATTGAAGAAGTTGTTCTAGTTCAGCAGGAGGAACCTGAAAATCAAGAATGAATAAGTAGGGAGGGATTTCCAACGTAAGGTGCATAAGAACTTAAAAGGTTACAAATGCAGGTAGCAATGGAACCTGGTATCCCTTATATTTGATTAGCTCCTTCAGCCTGTCTACGACAAAAAGGTACCCATGATGATCAATATAACAAAGATCACCAGTCCTCAACCACCCACCTGGCATTAGAGTTTCAGAAGTGTTCTTCGGATCACCGATGTAACCTGAAAAAATATTACAGTATTGTTGATAATGAACTATGCCTCAATTCCAAACAAGTTGAATTCGAGCTTTCTGTTAAACATCATTCCGTCAAGCAATTGAAGTTACCTTGCATAATGGTTGGACCTTTGATCCAGAGCTCTCCTTGCTCACCAGGATGTAGACCAATCCCAGTGTCTGGATCTACAATTTTTGCTTCAGTATTTGCCAGTAACCTTCCTACAGAACCCTGACGAAGCATTTCTTCAGTAGTTGCAGCCCGAAATGCTGCTCCGGCCGTTTCAGTTAGTCCATATCCCTCAAATTCAAGACTCAAGTTCAGTTCCATGTTAGAAAAAAACAATTCCTTAGCTTAGCCAGAAACTGGTTTACATGAATCAGTTAAATATGAAGTAGTCCGTCCCTAGGACTTTGGTCTAGCCGTTAACCTTGCAGTTCATGATCTTAATATGTGGATTACAGACACACATCATGAGTCCGGACCCTGTTTGTTGCGGACAAAAATCTTGGGAATTTAATTGAAGAAGGGTAAAAGGATGGAGTCATTATTCATTGTTCCTGAACCGTGCGAAACTGGCTCTCAAGTGTTTCTCGGATATTCCTTAGCTTAGCCAGAAACTGGTTTATATCAATCAGTTAAAAATATCAACTCGTCTGACTCAATGCTTCGGTCTAGTGCTAATGACACAGCTCGTAATGTGCAGATTAGACCCATTTCATGGAATTCTAACCTCACAGCTAATAAAAAAACTCGTATTTCAGTGGAGAAGAATAAATAAACGAGTTCATTATCCACAAGTTTTGATCCGTGGATCACTGGCCCTCAGATATTTTTCGACTATTAAAAAAGTTATCAACTTCTCCCTCAAGTGCTACACTAGTTACCAGCACATATGAATCATCAGTGCTACACTATATGAATCCTATGTATCATTTATGCCTATACATTGTCATTTCAAAACTAATGGTTCATGTGATATTTCTATCCTCCAACTTTGAGTGTGCACAGGTAGACAATTAAAGTTGTATAGAGTTGAACAAATAGACACACATGTCTTACTTGGTGTCGTCCGCGACAATTCACATCCTACGTGACATCATATCATGCCACGTAAGACACATATACCTATTTATTCAACTTTATACAAATTTAAGTGCAAAAGGAGGTTCATTGCGGAAAAAAGTTATATTATACATATATGGTCGTATATATATAAGACCTTGAATCTCTTTTAACTCGTTTGCACTTACTTGAAATAATATGATCTTTGGAAACTTGTCTGCAAATGCTTGCATAACGTCTTTCCCAAGTGAAGCTCCGCCGCTGCCAACGGCTTCTAATGAACTCAAATCATAGCCATGAGTAACACTTCCTTTAGCCATCGCCACCACAACCGGCGGAGCTACCACTAATTGTGTCACCCTGAAATCCTCTACCGTCTTCAACATTTTCTTCAAATCAAATCTCTCCATCACCACCACAGTCTCAGTTAAAGCTACCGATTTCAAAAAGTAATGAAAACCAAACACATGAAACAACGGCACCGTATACAACATCACCGCCGGCGAATCCCTCTCCGGTCTCTGAGCATGGTAATTCGCAATACTTGCTATAAAATTCCGTTGAGTCAGCTTCACCCCCTTTACCTCCCCTGTAGTCCCCGACGAATACATAATCGCCGCCAAATCCGATTGATTCACTTCCACTGTTTCGAACTTCAATTCAGTGTTCCTCATCATCAATTCGAACTCCGGCGAATCGATTAGAACAGTTGGGTGTTTCAATTTCGGAAGCTTCTGGAAGTTTCTCGATGTAGCAAACGCGATTACAGGTTTCGTTAACTTAATCTGTCGCAAAAGCTCAGATTCTGTGCTGAGGGGATTAGCAGGAGAGATTACAACACCGAGGGAGAGAAGAGAAAAGTACAGAATCGGAATATGAGTTGAGTTTGGAGAAAGAACAAAAGCTACGTCGTTTTTGGAAAGACGGAGTGTATTCTGAATGGAAGAAGCTAAGGAAACAACACGTTGCCGGAAATCGGAGAAGGAGATATGGCGACCGGTGGATGAGTCGATAAAGGCGGTGTCTTCAGTGTTGTGTTGGAGAGATAGTGCATAAGAAGCAGCGGAAAGAGGAGAAGACATTGGAGGAAGTAGGAGTGGTGGTCGGAGACTATGGAAAGTTTTGGTTTTTGAAGAGAATCCGCTATTTGGGTCGACGGAAGATGATGAACTTGAGTTGTCCATAGGAGGAAAGTAGTTGTGTTGCGGTAGCTCCGGCGATTTCACGTCGGGGACACCTTGTGTCGGAGTTGGAAGAGAGACTCCAACTAAATTAGTGGTTGTTAGAGACGTACAGTCAAGTGTCCAGTATTTAAATTATTTCTGGTAGCATATGTTTTGTCTTTGTTTTCTTCCGGAAAAAGTACGAGCTTTGTTCAATTTCAATTGAAACTTTATAAGATGAATTAAATAAATGTTTTGTCTGAGTATGAGACGTGTTTAATTTCAATTGAAACTCTATAAGATGAATAAAATTGTATGTCACGTGAGTACGAGACGTGTTCAATTGTTTTGTATTTCTGGTAGCATATGTTTTGTTTTTGTTTTGTATGTCACGTGAGTTGCACATTTCTGTTTTTGTTTAATTTGACATAATTTTTTTGTGTCGTTAGGGTTTTAGGGTGAAAGACTAAATTGATAAGTTTTTAACATAGATAACGAAGCTTTTCCATAAGCTACATATATGAGGGACCAAATCAATCTAAGTCCATACATTAAGGACTATTTTGATCATTTTCTCCAATTTTAAATTAAGATTATCGAAGTTTACTTTTTTCTAAATCATAATCAATCTAGAGAATTAATATATCCAATATTTATTACTTATAAGTTAGGGGAATTCGTAATTTTTTTCAAGTGTCTTACTTTTTCATGTATATTATTTATCTATAATGATTTTTCTAAATTTGATCGAACTTCAATTGATAGAAAATTTAGATATTTCATAAAGAAAGTTAGGATCTGTCAATGCCTCCACAATCGAGCTTATCACGTAAATTTGCCTTTATATGATATATGAGTTACTATACATAAATAAATTACCATATACGCACTCGAAAGATAATAACTGTGATTTTTTATGCGATAAAAAAAAATGTATAAATTCAAGCATTTGACACTTGAGAAGTTGAAGAGACCAAGTCATAACGCATACCATCAAAGATAATGCTATTTTAATGTTGATGTTTGACAGTTTGAGAATCAACTTAAGTTGCTATTAAGAATATGAATATTTTTTTTATTGCTAAACGTGACTATCACTTATCATTAGTATTAGACACGGTGCTCGTGCTAGTACGGGTCTAATATCTTAGTATTTTTTATTTTAATTAATGTGATATAGATAAAATTTAAAAAGTTGATTAAATTTTATTATAATTTTTAAATATTTAAGTTGTTAATTACTTTTTGTTTGCGCAAATTTAATGTGAAGACGTGACTGCTTCAGCGTAAACTCTCTTATGTAATAAGAGAATCAATCTTCTTTTTCTTTCTTTTCTTCCAACCGCAATATTAGCATTTTTATCAACTTGAGTCGATGATCTGGGATAATATTGGGTATAATGTTGTTGTTTACACAGTAATTAGAGATTAATTAGTCTCTAACAATCAGCCGTTTGGCAAAATTAGTCATTTTTATAACAGTAAGGACATGATTGACCCTAACTATTATAGGGAAATCATTTCGCATATTTCACGGGCAAATATGAACCTTCTACATTACCTTATTCAAGACTCAAATTTGTAGAGAAATTTGTTCAACCAGCTGAAGAGGAAGTTTCTTATTACATCCAACTACTCAAGTAGGTACAGAAACAAAGTCATTTTGTTACAGCTACAAACATATTTACATTTTCTTCTCCAATAAAAAGGACTAATTCAGAGAAATATTTCATATGTTAGTAGCTCATGCGGACACATCGACCATGAAAATTATCAGGAAAGGAGCTCACTCACCTGCAAACTGTTGAAGTCCATGCATATAGGCCATCACATGTACTTCTTTTCGCCTTTTAGAACCAGCATTGTCAAGCTGCGGATAGGGCAGACCGCTCATGGATGTCATATGGCTGCATACCAGTTGAAGGAGCCTTGACAGGTCGTCCTGAAGCACCAAAACACAAATATTGGTTCACCAACCTTTTATGTCCTGCGCTTTGTTTGTGTATCGAGTCTGATGGTGCACCCTCTGATTGATGAGAACAAGAAGGTCCAGCAAGCTCAGTGTCAGTTACAATTGCTTTTTGTTTGTCCATAGAACTGCGTGAAGACAGTGATGAAATTGAGAATGAACTTGCACGAGATGATCTACGAGGGAGGCTAAGATGTGGTATGGCCTGCATGACACCGTTTACTAGTCCTGAAGCAAATTTCTTCTTTGCTGTCGGACTTGGAAGGTTACTACTAGCAGAGAGAGTCCTTTTGTGGTTCGGAAGTGATGAGGGCTTTGAGTACCTTTCTCGTAGAGTAACTGGTGCCACATCTGAATTACTAGCAGAACTTTGATCCACCAATATCTTGACTCTCTTACTATCTCTTTTCTTAATTTTTGGCCAATGGAAGAAGCGTTTCAGTTTTTGTGCTGCATCATTTGAGGAACCAGGTTTCTTACCATTTGTAGAACAAAAGGTATCAGGACTCGTGCAGGGATGACTCAGCTCAGCATTTCTACTGCCATCTGATGCATGTTCAATGCCCGTATATAAGAATATTTCAGTGTCCGAGATTCTAAAAGAAGTTCCAGGACTGCTATTTATATTTTGCATCTTTAAATGGGATGCAACAACTCTTCTTGCAGAATAATCGTGATGACTGAAAATCCCCCCTGCAGATATCAACTGCTTTGTAAGTAGCTCTGATGAAGCAGAACGTGGCCGTTGCTTCAGGATATCAAGTGGTGTCATTCCATCCTTATCACGAGTATTGACATTAATATATCGGACAGTCATAAGTAACTCCACAAGTTCAGAATGAATATTTCCAATGACAGCCAAATGAAGAGCAGTTCTACCGTCATTGTTTTCAGCATTAACAATCTCTTCAACATTGGGAATTTTTCCACAAACTAATTGCTTCATGAGATCGATTTGATGGTCCAATCTGCGGAAATAAGGCGTTTGGAAACCACTAATGGCAACATGAAGAAATGTTTCTCCAGCATTGTTTTTTGAATGGATCAACAAAGGTGAAGCAACAATGAGAGCTTCGACAACAGCTAATTGGCCCCTACAAGCAGCCACATGTAGTGCAGTGTTGCCTTGGTTGTCTATGGAGTCAATAATATCCGAACTTTTTAAAAGATATTTAACAACCTGCAACCGTAACCATTAACATTAGCATACTGCAGATTTGCAGCCACATCTCTAACAATATCTAAAAGCTTGTTTTGAGGTGTCGTTCAGAGATGAAAAACATAACAAGAATAAATGACCACAGCAACAAAGATCAATCATTTACTATTAGATGAAAATAGGATATCTGAAAATCCAGCTTAAACTTCTCTTTTTTAATAATGGATTTCCTATTTCTCTTACTCCGCAAATAGTATGCATCACTGTTTAGTACTAACTTAAACCCTCCTATAACTATAAATTAGTAAAAGCAACTATTCATCTAACATGACAAATATCGAACTGAGACGGGCAACACCTACGAAATCTGCAACTCAGAAATCCTATCAGGAGAAATTTCTGCATACTCAATAACAGTATAGAAGTTCCCAAGAAATTGTGCAAAGCAAGATGATTCTTGGTTTTACCACTTCATACTAATATGAGTGCTTATGTCAAAACCTCATGGTTGAA
This sequence comes from Solanum stenotomum, assembly GCF_019186545.1. Lineage (NCBI taxonomy): Eukaryota > Viridiplantae > Streptophyta > Magnoliopsida > Solanales > Solanaceae > Solanum > Solanum stenotomum. Next base: position 65,985,232 of record NC_064284.1, on the reverse strand, counting down.
ACTTTTGAAGACTAATAACTTTTGAGGTATAAAGTGACTGATTAAGATAGAAAAGTTACTGAGTTGTTGCACTTAGACTACTGAATACTAATTTAGCAGTCAATCATGCTATACAAGTAGTAAGCACATACACAGTATGTTAGTTGCCTGTATGCTGTATTGATTTGTAAGAACCAAGAATCAAAAATATGCAAAAGCTTAAACTGATAATTATCAAACAAATCCTACCTCGACCTGGCCTTTGCCAGCAGCCGTATGTAAGAGAGTTGCACCCTGAATGTCTCTGTAAGCCAATATATCATCAGAGCAGTCAACAAGAAGCTCCTTCAGTATCATAAGATTGCCTCCTCTAGCAGCTGCATGAATAGCTCTATTCATCATCTCCCATTTATAAGCAGATGGAATCTCCCCAATCTGTTCCTCTAAACCTCTGCCACCGCGCGCTATAAACCTTGGAGACATAGCAAAATCAAACAAAACCTTAAACACGTCGCAGTTTTTACTCCTAGCAGCAGCATATAATATGTCAGTGACACCATACTCCCCTTCTCCAAAGACCAAAAGGGGGTCTTTTTCGAGCAACTCTCGAACAAAATCCAGGTCTCCAGCAGAGGCAGCAGTATATAGTAGCCATCCACCATAGCCAGCTGTAAGTAGGGAATTTTTCCCTTTCTTGGTTTCACATTCAAGGTGAAGCTTCCTTGCAACCTGTAACCGACATCTAGCAACATCATCAAATTGCTCTTCATCATCCCAAACAGACTCGAGCCGTCTGATCCTACGTAGTGAAGTGAGCTTGATAAGGTGATTTCCATCTAAGCGAAGAAGCTCACGCACCAAATCATAGTGACCATTTGCAGCTGCCCAATCAATTGGTGAAGCATACCACCATTGGTCTCCAGTACTCTCCCAACGAAGCGGTAAGTATGTAGGAGGCATTTAAACGAATGCTTACAAACGATTGTACAAGTTCGTGAAGAGGGCTTGACGAGTGAAATGAGGGAAACCAGCTCGATCAACAAAAAACAAATAGTAGCCTACCTAGAACGTGAAAAAGTCACTATCAACAAATTCTCAACCAACATATGTGAATCATTCCCGTAAAGACTAAAACACACAAGAAAGACTCTTTATCCTTAGCTTAGGAGCGGGATGAGTGCTAAACCAGAAAAAAGTTTACCAATAAAGAAGTGATTTTTATTAACCAAAAAGATCCCAACTACTCTTTCAGGGATTTTACTCAGGAAAAGAGCCAATCTTTTGCTCAGAACAGGTCATTAATGATTATGCAACAAGAATATACAACATTAAATTAATAGTTGAAGATAAGATAGACCAAAAAGAGATTAACCCACAAACAAATTCCTCAAATATATCATTATGAGACAAGACCCTACAAGATTTCAAGCCAAAAAAAAACAAAAAAAAGAGGAGAAGAAAGAGAGTAAAGGTGAATATACCTCCAAAGAAAAAAGCTAGAAACTTTAAAGCTTAGAGTACACACAATGAATAGAAATGAGAATACCAACTAGAAACTAGAAAGAAGCAATTTTTATGGATGAAAAAGTAGAAGCAAAAAAAATGAAAACTTGAAATACTTACCTTACTACAAGATGGATCTGTTCTGTGCTTAACCACAAAGAAAATGGAGGATAATTTACAACATAACAATTGAAGAAAAAGAGGAGTAAATGCATGGAGGTAGAAACAGAAAAAGAGGACAAAATCAGAGAAAATTTAGTAAGAAGGATTAAAGATGTTGATGAAAAGGGAGAAAGATTCTCATTGAAATGTGAAATTTTATAGATACATAGATAATTGGGAAAGGTGAAAGTGACTAATGACTAATGAAGAGGGCGCCAAAACTATAAAGACCGCGGGACTCTGTTATAATGTTGTTGTCGGATCAAATGTTAATGGTCCCTTTGGAATTATTTCACCCAACTAAACGAAACTCAAGATAACTCATAGTCGTTATAATCTTAGTTATAACCTCTGACTCTATGATGCGTACGAATAAAATTTTTATTATATAATAGTCTGCGAATCACACGTTATAATTATGGTCTATTATTGTCTATTGAATATTACTATAGACTATATTGGAAAAAGACCAAAACAATGGAAGAAGCAAAAATGTATTTTGATTGGGCAAACGTTTGTGTTGACAATGGAAAAAAACCAAACAAATATAATGATACAAAAAACCAAGTCATGACTAGTGCTGTACCAAAATGAGTTTTCCCTAATGCTTTCCACGTCATGGTTGGTTTGACAATAACTATTTTCTATTTATTTTTCTTTTTTCTTTAAGTAATTAGTGTCGGAGCCAAAATTTATAAAAAAATAAATTAAAGTATTACAGATTGTTACACATGTAATGAGTTAAATTTGATTAAGAGTGAAGATCTTTTATTTATTTCATTGTTTTTTTTATGATAACGATTATATACCTATCATCTCTATCTTTAGGAGTAAAGATAAGATATGTGCATCCATGTACATCGTAATTTTGCTAAAAACATACTGTAATTGATAATTAAATTATTACATTATTAATACTATGAATCGACCGAGGCATGGACCACAATAAAATTTCTCCACGAACCTATCACACTCATTAGAGGATATGGCCATGTGAAGAAAGTAGTTTAGATTCGACAAATATCCAAAATATATAAGACAGAAGAAATAAGTGTAGATAATTATAGTAATGAATTATGTGATCCTCAAATTTAAATCATTACTTACACTACTTCCATATTGTTGAACTCGAACAATTCTCACTTCTTTGAACTAGTTATTAAAATTAAGTAGGCTTAAGATTCATTTTATTTAAACTAGACTCATTCTATCACATCAGTTGTGAATGGTTATTTGGTCTCCGTATATGATTTTGGACTACGATAACCCCTTGATTTAGTTTTTAAAGTTGAGTAATTAAATCGAGGATTCATTTCTTTAACATATTATCAAAGTACATGTCAAATTGAAAATTGTGAGACAAAGCATAAGGTCTGCTAACCATTTTTTATCCTTCTAAGTTCTAATCCATCAACCCCTTTTCTTCCTGTTTTCAGATTTTGTTTATCACTGACCCTTTTTTTAAAAAGTTTCAATATTTTTTCAGTCCTCATAGTTATATCTCATCCATCCACTAAACTACTAATACCTTTTTAATGTAAGCATCAACCTTTTATCCATTGTTTTCTACTAAAGTTCCTTTCTTTACTCTTTTTCAGGTGATTTCACTTCAAGGAGTATCTTCTTTCTTGGAGTTTGGCTAGATCTTTGTCTATTTGAGTCTTGCTGAATAGTTTAGTGAACCCCATCTGAAAGAAACAATCAAGGTACACAGTGCAAAGTTTGCTTCTTTTACATATTAGAAATCGGAATTGTGGTCTCAGATTCAGGAAAAAAAAAAATTATTATGTTTTTGAATGATGTATAAGTTCGTTTTTGTTGGTTCATCGGTATCAAGCATTTTGTGTTTTACAAAATGGTTCTGAACGAAAGATGAATTTGGTGAGAAAAAGTTTATCTTTTAGCTTTTTGCCCTAATGAAATTTGACTTCTTTAATCCTCTAGATATCCGGGATTTGCTTTTCAGATGACAAGAAGATTTATTGGATTAGTCAGGCACAACTATGGATTATATAGAGCTTATAATTTTCTTTAGGCCTTTAGGGAAGATAATGAAATTTGTGAGGTCTAGTGGGTTGCTTTCAATTGGTTTAGTCATTAATTAGTTTTGCAGTTTAAACGTTTCAATTGGTATTTAGATCAGTGAAGCAAGTAGGGAGGGGTTTACAGATCTTGTAGTGATGATCAAACAGATACTCAATAGGCTTCCTAGGAAACCGTCTAATTAGTCAGCAGAAAATCCTGATGGAACTTCAACCAGTTCAATATATAAGCAGTGATTTGGACTGAATAATGCAGATGGAATTCCCATGGCTGTAAACACTAACAGTTTCCCCGTATGAGGAGTTTTAGAGATGTACCAAATTCTGATAAACACAACTTGAAGTTGTATTGTGTCTTGTTTGACTTTACTGACCCAACGAAAGATTTGAAAGAAAAAGACATTGATTGTGTTACTTCTGCTGCTGGGAAATTCATGGAAAACTGTGGTGCAAGAAACAGTTAAAATGGTGTCCTTAAACTTATTCAGGTCTCGTGCTCCTCAACCTCATGAAAACCAAGTATTGGAAGCTCTTATCTTGGAAGAAGAGGAACCCTTGATGGATGCTGCATGTGCAAATTGTGTATTATGAGTTGCTTCTCCGGTTTGTGGCATCACCAAAATTGGCTAACCGATACATTGCATTGATCACTCTTTTGTTCTCAGGATATTAGATATCTTTGATTCTGATGATGATCTAAGAGAAAGGGAGTACTTAAAGACTGTACTGCACCGCATGTATGGAAAGTTCATGGTGCACCACCCATTCATTAGGAAATCAATCAATTATCACCTTTAGCGTTCAAATAACAATATATACCATATTGTTGTGCAAAATGTGCAAGGACCAAAATTCTTCTGAAGCATAGAGAATGAGGCAACATTAATAGTACTTACCATGTTGTGATCCATAGCTTTTTTGAGGGAGGGGTGGCCATTTGGTGAACACCTCAGCAATATTTAAGAAGTAATCTAATAAAAGTGTTCGCTCTAATGGAGATATGATATGCAAGAAAACGACAAGTGTAGTCCGTCAGAATTACTTATCTCACATTATCAGCATGGCAGGGAATACAGCAAACTAAAGATCTTCTTTTCTCTATTAAAAGCTTTTTCGACAACCTCTTCTTTCGCTATTTCCCACCATCCCAAACATACAAAGAAGTTAACGAAAGGAATATTCTGGCTTACCAGAGAGAGTTAGTTTGCCAGAATTTATAACTACAAATAAAATGGGACATTTGATACTTGGCTTTCGCCTTTCTTGCTATGAATGAAATGAAATATAATAATGAACGTGGACGTGGGTATAAAAACAGTGTGCGTGCCACTATTCACTTTGGTGTGCGTGTCATTGTTTTTCTGTGGCATTGATGCTGAACTCTTTGAAGGTTGCTTGCAGAAATATGAAGAGGATCAGGACCAAAAGTGAAACATGAGACTACATGGAAAAGATTACAAGGAGATCATCGCTGCAATGAAAGCTATAAGCAATGAGTTATTAGTGCTAGTTTCTTGAAGGACCTTCCCTCATTCACCATTAATAGCTAGAGACTCTTATATCTTCATTACTGTTACTTTTCCGTTGAAGAGCTTACTAGTATGTGGAATCCAACAAAATAAGTTACATCAATTGTACATATGCAATTGCATTTTTGCTCGATATATAGGTGTATCCTCCTTTGTTGGATTTACAAATGATCGAAAGAGTACAATTTTTCAGGTATATGCTTATCATCTTTTTGCTTTTAGTTACCATCATGTGTATGTTATACATTTGCAGCTTGGCCTGAAATGTTTCTGTAGATAATCTTCAAAATATATAATAAATTAACGCAGGCGAAACATTGCTTTGGATGAGTTTTTTCAAAGTGGCTTACTTTTTTTCTTCCTCTTTAACTGTTCCAGTAAATTATGTTGTTGTTGTTGCTGCTGTAAATCATAAAAGAAAACATTTGGTATATACATATGAAACAAGCCAGATAAGACGTATGTTGTGACTTTTTATAGGGAAGTCTATTTTCATCACATATAAGATGAAGAATAGTTGTCAAAATAAAAAAGGTGAAGTTTAGCTTTCATAAACAATTTGGTTATTGTTGTAGCATCTGTTTAGGCATGTGAAAGCCAGCTCATTGGAAGAAGATTTGTCAGTTCAATTATCATTCAACACTATGCAAAGTGAAAAACTCAAATCTTGTGATAGAAAAAGTGAAAGGACTTTTTCAACTGATTAAGCTAAGTCTTGATGACAAGTAGGGGTGTTCACGGGTCGGTTTGAATTGGTTATTGGTCAAAATTAAAATAAAACCAATTTAATCGATTTTAAAATGATCAAAACCAAAACAAATATAATATACATTTATCAGTGTGGTGGTTATTGGTTTCGGTTTGGTTTGGTTCGGTTATTCGGTTATTAACCATACGCAAAAATAAAAGAAACAATTCATTCAAAATGTGACAACAATCCGTTCAAAACGAAAAATAGTTAAATACTGAACTTTCGATCACTAAATTCACTATCAATAAAGCTTTAAAATTCACTATATTGGCCTAGAAGGAAGAAACAATAATATTTTCAGTTCCACAAAGAATTGTCATAGACACTCATATACATGAAATCAATAAGATAAATGTTTCATCTTCGACATTTTTGTTTTCAATAAGTAAATTATAAAGAAATTTTAATGAAAATATGTATAAGATCTTTAAAATTGTTTATAAAAGCAATATATTAAGTATGTATATTAATAAAATATATGTATATAATTCATCGGTTCGGTTCAGTTATTTCTTCGGTTTTTTCGAATAAAACCATAATCAAACCAAATACTATCGGTTTTCAAAAATCTAAAACCAAACCAAATCAAACTCAAATAAAATCGGTTTTATTTTATCGATTTGGTTCAGTTTTTCAGTTTGGATCGGTTTTTATCCAAACTGTGAACACCCCTAATGACAAGTGATCTATCTTGAGGGCACCTTAACTAATTCATCTGATATTTGTTTAACGCGGAGCTATAATATGAACAATGAAGGATGTTCAATTAGATCCATTTGTTGAAAAATTATACTGATCCATCCGATATTTGTCAAGGGTAAAACTACTTACATGGAAAGAGATTTTACAATTGGATTCCTTTGTAGATAAGATGTCACTTTACATCCTTTATGCATTTAAACATGCAGTCGTCTTTGTTAACACTGTTCTCAACTGCCAAAATGTGTGACGATTTTGAGCGTGAATTTGAATTTAATCGAAGCCCAATAAAAAAAAACCAAAAAAATAATAATATTGTAATACTACTATTTTGGAGGTATTTTGTTTTTCAAATGCTTTGTTATCTTTAAATGTAAAAAAATAATTAATAAGCACTATAAAATATAAAGTTGAAGACAAATCTACCCTACACCCAAATAATAATAGCTCAATTTACTAACACCGACGCACGAATCCGCTGTGTCACGCGAGTACATCCACCTCACAATTTGTTCAATTATTCTCTTATGTATTTTATAACTAGATAATTTATCCGCATTATTTATAATTCTATAACTTGTGTATTTTATTTAGGTAAAAATTAAGTAAATGACATAGTATAAGAAAGAAACTAGGCAAAGTAACATAGAGCTCTCCTATGTTACTTATTACTTATTGATCTCATGCGGAAAAAAGAAGAAGAAACATATAACAAAAATAAGGTTGAACTGTTGAACACATAAACATGCCCCTAAACTTGTTGGATTTTTCCCCTCAGGTATCTCAACTACGTCATTTTCCTATTAAATCTTTGAACCACCCATAATTTGTACCTTTTAAACATTGTTGACTGACATGACACAAAATGTGATCTCACGTCGCTTAAGCGTGTGAGGACGTTTAAAAGGTGTGGAATCCCTGAAGCACCCATTAAAAATACGTTTCATTTATTCACCAGCTCATGAACTTACAGTTTCACCAAAAACGACAAGGAAAGGCTAAAGAAGATCGACGATTACACAAGGCCATAAGCGAGAATGCTTACCCCTTGATAAAAATATTTACTCTTATTTACAACTAATTTTTTTTAAGAATACATACTAGCTAAATTAATCGTCTTAGTTTTTTTTTTTTTTTTAAATAATCATTTAACTAATTACATCCCCTCAACTTGAAAGGCCAAAATTTAAAAGTTTTTTTTTTTTTAAAAAAAAAAAACAGCTCAATATGGACTATGATTGATTATCATTGGGAAATAAGAAAAAGAAAAACTTAGAACACAAAAAGAAATTAGAAAATTAAAAATTGGATCTTTTTCTCCAATTGAATCAAGAAATCTCTAATACCTTTTCCTTAATCACAATCCATCTTCTTAATCCTTAAACCCTAAATTATCTTCTTCATTTCAATGTAATACATATCAAATACAATGGTATTTTCATCATTTTAGCTATACAAATTTTGCTTCTTTCTTGATTTTGTGTGTTTTTTTGAATGAAATGCCAAGCGTGGCTGTGAAATTATACAGTGTTTTCTTCAAATTTATGTTAAAGCATCGGTTGCAGAACCGAATTCAAATCGATGACACCATTAATGGGTCACAGCATTTTGGTGTAACATCTCGACCCAATGAAGAATCCATTGCTGCTTCCAATCCTTTATTCACTGATGGTGTTGCAACCAAAGATTTACATGTAGATCCAGGGACTTCTGTTTCAATTCGGATCTTTCTCCCTGAAACTTGTCTGGGTTCTCATGAATCTGATCTGAAATCGAAATCGAGGATTAGGGTGTCTGGATCTGACTCGAATCAGGGGCTTTTACGCCGAAATAGCTATGGGAATCAGACACATGTTCAGAAGAATGGGTTTAATCATAGGAGAAGTAGTCTTGGTTCTGTTGCTGATGATCTTGGTTTGAAATCTGAAAATGGGGTTTATAGAGGGTATTCTCCTGTTACTGGAAAAAACTGTAGGAAGTTACCAGTAATGTTGCAATTTCATGGTGGGGGGTTTGTGAGTGGGAGTAACGATTCGACTGCGAATGATTTGTTTTGTAGAAGGATAGCTAAGCTTTGTGATGTTATTGTTTTAGCTGTTGGATACAGGTTAGCACCTGAGGATCGGTATCCAGCTGCGTTTGAGGATGGATTGAAGGTGCTGCATTGGCTGGCCAAACAGGTTAATTTAGCTGAATGTAGTAAGTCGGTTGGGAGCAGACGTGGTGGAGGGACGGATTTGAAGAAATCTGATACGTATGGGCATATAGCTGATGCGTTTGGAGCATCGTTGGTGGAGCCTTGGTTGGCTGCTCATGGGGATCCGTCAAGGTTAGATTTTGTCTACCTATCTCATTCATTTTATTGCCTTGTATATGCGTTTCAGTGAGAAGTTTAGATCACGGATTATTATATGTTACGATAATTGGTTGAATGTCCATTTCTCAAAACAAAAACTAAAAAAAGATATGTGTTTGATAGTTGGTTCAATTTAATGGAATCGAGAATTAAGCTGAAATGTAGATGCTAATATAGCTTGTGAAGTATGAAATATTGCCATGGAATGGGAGTTTTTAGTTTGAGTGTAACAGCAGTAACACTTTGTGCTGAAAGTTGAACCTGCTGCTATGATGGATCAAAGAACACATTTTTTTACAAATGCCTAGTTTTGGTTCTTGCTATCAAACAATACTTATATGTGGCTGCTTAGGTTTAGGCCTTTTTCGCAAGTGTGTTTGTGACCAAACTATGCGTTTATTCAAAGGGGAAGGAAAATGCATTATATATGCTTTTCAGTTTTCACCTCCTGTTCTGCATTTCTCTTATACACTCTCTTGCTATCTAGTATCATTCTTTGGTTTTTTCTGGTTTTTATTTCATTTTATTCTCCAATTTTACAGGCTTTGTTCGAAAATGAAAATGGCTTTCATAATTCACAGCAATAATGAGCACAACTGATAAAGGGGTTAGATATCCTTGATGAATAGTTTCCTCAGTAGCTTGCCAACTCATTTTATGTCCATTTCTTCAATCCAGCTTTGGCGGAGAGATGACTTGATAAAATAAAGAGTTCTTTTCAGAAAGATCTAGATGATAAACCCTATTATTACTTGACTAAAATGGAACACTTATATAAAAGAAAGGGGTGAAAACTTGCCCCAACTTGATGAATGAATCATATCTCTGCACAATGAATTGCATTACTATAGTCTTGATTCTCTTTTTTATCATCTCCAGTCACATTTAGGGATAGTTTGGTGTTTAATATATTTTTGATGTCGGTAAGTCATGGTTTATCATCAGATGCCTTACATCAGCCAAAAGTCTACCTACCTAATAAAACATTACTTTCCAAATGGCAGTGGAGAATTAGCAGAGGAAAAAGAATTAAGAGAGATGTAATTATGGTTAGATGCGTGGAAGGTTTGGTGTTCAAAGCAATTAGCTTATCTTTTTAGTAGGAAGGCAGAAGTTAAGAAGAAGTTGTGGCAAATAACTGCATACTCCAAAAAGTAGAGAATCTGCAAAAGAATTTGATAGGGAGATTTCCTAATATTTTCTTTTTCAGAAGAGGTGATTTGAAGGACAAGTAGCTACTCTATACTGTATAAGTTTTCTTTTAGCAACTTTTTTGAATTAATAGTGTAATATGGAATACCTAAGAAACGATCTAACAAATTCTCTTTTGGGGCTATAACATGATGTACAATTATATACAGCACTTCCTTACTGCTTGTTGGTGACTCAATATCTTACTTATCATAAAAGAAAGGTGCCTCTCTATCATATGTTAGGTGACATTTTTGAATGTGGATACAAGCCTAATAATACTTGTCTATGCTTTGCCAAATGAAGACTCCCTTCTTTTCCTTTCGTTCCTTCAAATGTTGTAAGTAGTAACTCACTAATTTTTTTGTTCTTTTGATGTGTTCATCCAGGTGTGTTCTCCTAGGAGTGAGTTGTGGGGGAAATATAGCTGATTATGTGGCTCGGAAAGCTGTAGAGGCAGGTAAGCTTTTGGATCCAGTGAAAGTGGTGGCTCAGGTTTTGATGTATCCTTTTTTCATTGGAAGTGTTCCAACACATTCCGAGATTAAACTAGCAAATTCTTATTTCTATGACAAGACCTTGTGCACTCTTGCGTGGAAGTTATTTTTACCTGAAGGGGAGTTTGACTTGGATCATCCTGCTGCTAACCCTCTCACCCCTGGAAGAGGACCTCCACTGAAACGGATGCCCCCAACATTGACAGTGATAGCAGAGCATGACTGGATGAGAGACCGTGCCATTGCTTATTCAGAGGAACTACGGAAGGTAAACGTTGATGCTCCTGTTCTCGAGTACAAGGATGCAGTTCATGAGTTTGCAACTCTTGACATGCTTCTTAAGACCCCTCAAGCTCAGGCTTGTGCCGAGGACATTGCCATCTGGGTTAAGAAGTATATTTCACTTCGAGGTCATGAGTTCTCATATTGAACCAGATAGATTGGTCCTGTATAGCAGCATGTATGTGACATAACGATACCTGGGATTTGAGGTCTACTATATCTCTCCTCACTCTGAAATTTCAGGCATATTCTTTTTTTCCTCGTTGTGTTCCTTTTGTAATATAGATGACTTTGCCGGAAAATAGAAATTAGTTGAATTCGAGGCATATACGAGGAGTTAAATTATGCTTGTCAACAATTTGTTCCTGTATTGAGATGTTCCTCTGCCATAAGAGATGAAGGAATGAAATGCTCCTCTTTATTTCTTTTCTTTTATTGGATTCTTCCTCGCTAACTTTTTGATCATTTTACTTGCACAAGTAATTTTCTCATGTCTACTACTAGTAATGCAATCTAAATTCATATTTGTTTGTTAAAACTACACATTTTCAAATAGCCACAATCAGCCATAGTGATCTGAATATCCCATGTGGAAGGGTTTTTGCTCAAAATATCCAAGGTACGATCAAGGACCAACTTGTACACACCAGTACAGGTAACGAGTAGCTCTGCTCATGGTTCTCCCTCACTTTACTAACCACTAGATCATGCTCTTAGGTAGATTCATTTTCTTTTATGTTGAAGAGTAAGATTGAGTATCACAAGTTCATAAATAAAGAGCATGACATATTGATGATATCTTCTATGTGTAACACAAAGAAACAGATTCAACTTTAATTTAAAAAAAAAAAAACAGAAGAATCATCAAAGGAATACAACAACCACTAGTACAGGCATCCTCATTCATCTCACAAATGAGAAATTATGCAACGATGGAAATAAGACCTTGTAATAATGTGTTGATATATAGCAAGCTTTGCAAATTCTTTTATATGTAGTAGTTTCTTCCACTTGTATTCTTGGTAGAAAACTTTTAAAAATGAAATTAGGTATGTAGTAGATTTATTTGTTTAGTTAAAAAAATGTATATCTTTTCCTAATAAATAAAGAACTTTCTTGTTATTACAACAAATGACATTAGCATCGTTTGATGTAAGGGTGTACATGATCGGGTTGGTTCGGGTTTTTCAAATATCAAATCAAACTATTTGTGTAAAAAAATTAATTTATAAACCAAACTAATAAAATTCGGATTTTTCAACCTCGGGTCGGTTCGGATTTTCAAATACCAAACCAAACCATTGTGTCGAATTTTTAAATTTATAAATCAAACCAAACTAATAAACCTCGGGTTTTTTCAGATTTTTGAATTTTTTCGGTAAAGTTTGCATACAAACATATAATTAACTTGTGCTCCAAATATTTCTTTAGTCCAACTAAAATACAATTATCTAAGGTGTTTCTTAAGAAAATAACACAAAATATGAGATGAATACTGATGACACTAAAATATTCAATAAAAAATAAGAATGAAATCATCATATAAAATAAATATTGCAAAGTCATAATGAAAATGATCATAATTTAAAAGTACTAAATCATGCTAAAATAAGTTTAATAAGTATTAGTTACATTACTAAATATTTAAGGAAAATTAAAATTAGATTATGTATTTTAATTGTTTAAACCAATGTAAAACTAAAGAACAAATATTCAATATTATTGTCATTCTTAGTGTTGAATTGATTTTCTTTTTGCATTAGTATTAATTTGATTTTGATTTAAGTTTTATTATAATTATCAACATCTATGAACTATAATCTTTATTGGACGATTCCGAATTCTAAGTTTTAAACTTGAAATAATATATTAAAAGATAAAAACTATGAAATAGTATAAGAAATATTTTAAAATTATATCAAAGTAAATATTTTTATGTATAAAATAAAATTTTAAAATTACATATATAATGTCGGGTTGGTTTGGTCTCGAATTGGCTTTTTTTAGTTAAAACCAAATGAACCCAAACATAGTCGGGTTTTTTTTTCCAATACCAAACTACTAGTCGAATTTTTTTTCGATTTGACTTGATTTGCGGTTTGGTTCGGTTTACACCTAATTTGATGTTTGATTTAGTCAGTGTTGGGTTGCTACAAATTGTATATTTATATTTAAAGTGCAATATATAACAATAAAAGGTCCTAAATCAAATAGAGTGTACAAGAATTTTATTTACCAGTAGTACCTTTTTAACGTCAATATTAATAAATGAAAGAAAGATTTGAAATTATTAAGATTTAAACTTGATGTATTTACCCTTAAAGTTATTAGAACAAAACTTATTAATACATGTTAATATTAATTGAAATATTAAACTTGATGCATTCAACTTTTAAAGTTGTTAGTACGAAATAAACAATTCTTATTATAGGGGTAAGATGATTCCACTTATGAGATTAAAGAAATTAACTTCTTCTTTTTTTTGAAGTTATAATTTTCACTATTCTTTTCTTAAAGGAGAAAATGAAATTCAGTTTTGCAGAATTTACTTGTCCTTGCACTTAGCTACCTAGTGTAAGTTATTTAATTCAATTTCTGTAGCCAAAACTAATTTTGGTAATCTCTTTTGAACAGCTTTTTAACAGTGTCTCATTATTTTTGGATACTGTATTCTTATAACTGGTAATATTTATATGTAAGAGGCCATGGTTAATAGAATTGGAGTAAACTTCATCGATATATATAATTTAAATTCATCGAACACCAATCTAATGCATAAATTAATGAAATAACAAAAGTTGAAAAAAAACAAATGGTAAAATAGTTGAGGAACTGGATATGTTTGCTAATATTTTTTTTTTTGTCATTTTTATAGCAAAATAAGACCCTGTACGTACTACGTACTGCACCATTTTATCTTATGCGCTACATTTTGAGATTTCAATATTTAAATTTTATATAAGTGTTTTAAATTTATTAATTATTGTGATTATAGTATTTTACACATAATTTTTAAATATATAAATTATGATTTTAAAAAAGCTTAAAGAGTTCATACACAAATTTACCATTAAAATTAAATTGTTTGACTCTCGAAATCTGAACCGAACTACATAAATTTCAAATAAAGTATTATATATATAAAATCAAACACAACTTCATTTTTAACTTAAATTTTATAAATTCAAGATAAAATATTTGTCTGGGTTATTGTTCCATTTTTTTACAAATAAATAAATATTGAACAATGGTCCGCCCTTTTATCTTTTTCCATTTACATACAAAACTTTTATGAAAAATAGAATTCAAACTCATCTAAACTACCAAAGGAATATATATATATATATATATATATATTTGTTGCATGCATTGGCTGAGAACTTGAAATATTTGTATTTTTGTGTACCGATCGAGGTTTAAAGTGTTGCTGCAATATTTATTTCACATTTCCATTGGTCGTCTCTTATTTTATGTTCCGTAGATTATAGTAACTGAAAATATAGGTTTGCAGACCTTTCCTTTTCTAGCTTAGTTCCTATTTCCTTTTGAAATGGACAAATATATATTCTTATTAAAGAATAATTCATTATATATTGTTCTTAATGTTTATTTGTTTTTGTGGTGATGACTCTTCGATCGTAGCTAATTGTAATATGTAGCTAGTAATCGGCCTAGCATTTGCTCTGTTATACTCAATGGACAAGGTAGTAATAGATCCAATCATTACTATAAAAGTTATTAAACATCAATGATATCGGAGTGCACCTCTTCACGAATGAATTCATTGCAACACCACAAATAATGATCTCGCTTATCCGCCCGACGGGTAGACCCAATAGAATAAATAGAACAAGAGGGCTTGACCTAGAGCTCTTCTCTTCCCAACATTAATCCATGTTATCTTATCAATAGGTTAGTCAATATCAATAGTGGAGGAAGAAGAGTTCAGCTTGTTAGTAGCTTTATTAAAATATTGCATTATACTTTTTAGATACCAGTATATTATCTAGTTCATATTATATAATTAAAAATGACAACATGTGTCAAATTTATGACTATAATTAATAATTTGTAAAACTAATTAATGAGTAGGTTCATACTGTTAGAAACTTGTGTCGAATGTATTTTTCCAAAAATATTTAGAAATCTATATCCAAACGCAAGCATATGTATCCCATATTTTTTAATCTTCTTTTGAAATTGTTGATAAAAATAAAATTGGCAGCAAATAGAGTAAGGTAAAAGAGAATGATAATAAAAGACAAGTAGGAGGATCGTATGAAATGGATATGTGTTCTAACAATACCCCTCCGTCCGTACTACTACTACCCCAGGCCAAAACTGATTACTTTCTGGTTCCACTACCATTTTCAACAGCTCTCTCCCCCTATAATATATACCCCCTTTTCTCCTTTCTTCTCCATAGCCATTCACTGATCGACAAGCTAAGGTAAATTCAATATTATTTTTTTCTATATGCATGTAATGGCATTTGGATATAGCTACTGAGTACGTTTATGCATTTCGGATGTTCACACATTGTTTTGCTCCTTTTGTTACTCTGCTCTGCTAGTTTATATATATATATTTTTGATTGATAATATCAATGTAAAACGATTTTTGAGTATGAATTAAATATACACTACTGAAACAAGCTAAGCTAGCTAGGTTGCGGATTCAACAAGTAATTTAATTAGTTTCTTTTTCTTAAACAGCAAAACCATCAGCTGTAGAACGTCGATGATCTACTGGTTAGTCTCTAATTTCTACTCTAAGACTATATATTTTCTTTTGTGTTTGAGACATTTTCGTGGAGCCTGCATTTATGTTTTTATTATACTATATATATGAATTGATCTGTCCTTGTATGGGTTATATATATATATATATATATATATATATATATATATNGAACGTCGATCTACTGGTTAGTCTCTTTCTACTCTATGACTATATATTTTCTTTGGTGTTTGATACATTTTCGTGGAGCCTGCATTTATGTTTTTATTATACTATATGAATTGATCTGTCCTTGTATGGGTTATATATGTTGTTCATGAGTTAATCTTCGGATCTATTAATACCTACTTGCAGATGCAGATAGACCTATGTATGTTGAAGGGTGTAGGTGCACCGGTTTTATAAGTTTGATTTAGGTTATAAATTTAATAAAATTTGACACGAATAATTTAATTTGATATTTAAAAATCTCGAATCTATTTGGACCAAAAAGTAGAATTTATGTTCTCCTATTTGTAAACCCAATTTTTCTCCCAAGTTTCAGATAATTTAGGGTTTTCATTGATCGCGATCGATATGAATCGTGCACTGCCTCCACCTCCTTCGTGTCACCCACCGGCACAGGCAGAGGATGAGGATGAGGAAGTGCCGTTTCCAATAGCAGAGGAAACGGATTCCCCGGCGCCAAAGAAGCATAAACTAGGAGATCATGCCAATATCTCCGATGAGGAGGATGGTTATACCAATCCGATATTTAGGACTTGTACTGTCTACGATTCGGAAGAAGAAAATTATTGCCCAGATATCCCCGGTGCCAAAATGGATAAACCTCTCTGGGAGAAATACTGGAAACAGATCAAGGAGAGCGAGGTATCAATCATCTCTTTCAAATTACTATCATTTAGCTTCAACCTCTTTAATCCAATGCACAATAGGAGTTTAATTAGTGCGCTTGTCTCTATAAATTGAATACTACGATAATTGTAGGCTTGTGCCGAGGACATTGCCATCTAGGTTTGTGACATATATTTTCCCTGTGATTCTGAGCCATTTGATCCTCGTGTGACATTGCTCGCTGCCTGTGATTCTGAGCCATTAGATCTGGGAAGGATTACACTCCCTCCTCCACATGGAAGTGCAGTTTGGATTAATTTAGTGTTTAGAATATAGCCGAGTCTATCTTACCTTTATCGAAAGAAAAAAATAAATTGAGCAGACTGAATTGAGTTTCTTAATTCATGTCTCCTTTTATAAGCACAAGAACCTTAGTAATGGAGTGTTTCTTTGCATATTGTATAACTCAGCCAAGTATGGCTTCTATAATATGGTTTGTGCCTTAGCTAATTTTGCATAAATCAGCCAGGGGTTTTTTGCTGTGTGTGTGCTTGTTAGTTTCATGAGATGAATTGTGGTATATAGTCTTTGTTTACTTAGTTTATCACTAATGATGCGCATTTCATACCAATGGCAGAATTAACTCACTGCACGCCTTTGGTTATTTCTGTCTATTATTAAGAAAATAGGGTTAGAGGACCATGAAATTTACTTAATCAAAAAAGGAATTAAGAATATTACTTGTTTTGAATGGTGGCTACATTCAAAGAGGTAACATATACAAACCAAAACAACTTTGCTATGTGTTACCACAGGCCAATATTTTTGGATGCTTGCTTGATATAGGCTCTACAATTGTTACATAGATATTCGGATACAACGTTTGTCTCATATTGGTTTGGTTGTATATTTGTAGGGATTTGATATCACAGATTGTCCTGGAGGGTGTTGGATGACTACTATTTGTCCCATGCAATACTACTTGAACTCTACTGAGAATGTTGACCAGTTGAAGGGTTATGCTGGAAAGGCACTTGAGCATTACAACAGTATTAATGTATACCACTTTGCATACCTTGCTAGTTTGTCGTTTTCCTTCTACTAATAACTAAGAAAATTAACTTTGTTGATTTTTTCAGGGCACTAGTTATGAGGTCGAGAACATTTTGAAGGTGAATGGACAAGCTGTTGGTCGTTATTTTGCTTACTATCTTACCTTTTCTACCAAAAATGGTGAGAATGATACTTTTCAAGCAAAGGTGCTGGAAGATTTAGATGATTCCATAGAGTGTCTTATCGTCAGGCCTAAGGTTGCTACCATGGGGTAAAGGATGTTATTTGAATTGTTAGACATTTGTTGGTGTTTCTTGTAATGTTTTCAGCATTTTGATATTCTATCTATAGTCTTAGTGGAATGTGTTATATGAGTGTTGTAAAAGATTAATTTCAAGAACCTTATAATTTTTCTACACTCCTTGTCATTTTATGTGATACTTTTGGTATGTTGTTTGAAGTGTACACAAATTTAACTTGTTGGGAAAGAAGACATTAAGATGATGATGATAAAAATCAATTCACTTCAAAATTGCTTCTCAAAAGAAGCATTCTATGAAGACCTAAAACTATGAAGGATAGCCTTTGCTCATCAACAATGACACTCCACACTGTCACAAGTGTTTTACCATTTCATCTGAACATTCTTTCCAATTGACCGTGGAAAAAAACAGAATAAATGAAACATAACTTGGTGTTTTCGATGAACCAATGGACCTATTCATACTTGTATTTTCACAATATTCTCTCTACTTTGCCAAGCATTATATCATATCACTTCAATCAATCCATCTTTCATCTACCAGCAACAATAATAAACACATAAAAGAGCCAAACAACACAAGGCCAGGCATGGCATACAACATTGTTTCTTCATGTTTACAAATTCATAAAATAGAAAGTTTACTAGCCACAGTTTCTTTTCTTTAATTATGTATCTATCTGTTTTCACTTCAGAATAACTGTGTACACTGTATATCTATCTATGCTTCTATCCCAAGCAAGTTGGATTCCTTATATTGCTCCATTTAGGGTCATCAATTATAGAATATTATGTGTACCTAATCAAAATATACATTTGCTATCTTACAGTCGAGACAGATTTTCCAATGAATGATGCATTATACATCTTCCTTGTTTTCGTGATCAGAAGTTTTAAGTAACGGCTTCTTGCCTATCACATCAACATCTCGAGAAGTCCCAATCTTCCAAGCAGGATAGAGCACATAATGTTGCAAAATGAAGAGAATGTCAAAGAATATCGACACCTGCAACATTCATCCACCAAACCAAATAGTAGTCAGAGCTATTCTCGTGATACTAGCAATAGAAGTGCTAAAATTAGGAAAGAAGCAATGTCTTAGGCCACAATTTAAGGAACCAAAGTTATTTTTAAAAATGGGAAAGAACTTAGAAGACATCCGTCAGTCCAAACCAACCCTACTTCCCTAGTTCATATAGAGAAGGCCTCGAATCTTTTTTTCATTGGATAGGAAATAAGGAGGTCTTGAACCTTTTCTAGCTGTAATTTGTTGCTATTTAAAACCTTTCAAGTTGTATCTCTTCATTATCTCATCACTCGACATGCTTCTTCTTCACCCTCACAAGCACACTATGTTCTACACATTTGATTAGGGTCATTTTTTGAGTCATTTACGTGGGAAAAGTATCATAAAGTCCTTAAACAATGAAATCAAGTATAATAGCAATAGACATGATGAATGTAGCAAACAGATAGATGGATAGAAAGTATCATTTCATACCAATGACAATAAAGTCTTGCCTATGTTTCCATAAAAGTTCACCCACGAATCTGCAGAAAAGGAGTTCAAACGGTATATTAAGCACATATACAACTTCTCTTAGACTTCACGAGAATATAACAAGAAACTGCAGATTATATCTGAAGAAGTTTATAATTGAAATATAGAAACTCACTCTGATCTATAGATTGCATAGCCATCTGGCCATAATTTGTGACACCTCCAAGCAAGTCCAGCAAAATGTTGCCAATACTAAATCCAATAGTGCTCTTCCGCTGAAAGTTCATAATAGCCTGTAGAGTTGAAAGAGGCAAGAAGTCAATCCAGGAAGTACAATTGAACTCACACTGAAAATCAGAATCAACTAAACAAAGGACTTTAGACATATCAAACAACTATATTATTTTAAAGAGAAGAGTAAACCAAAAATAGAGCACAACTGATCAGAAGGTAGAAGAACTTTGATAACAAATAATTTGAATGTATGCAGTTAATACCTGAGGAATGTACTTAATAACTGTCATGACAACCTGTAACGTGCTGCAATTAAGATTCAAACACAGAACATTAGCTACTTGAACACTCACGCTAATGGTGAGTCTAAATAAGTCATACACCACGTATATAGAGATATAAACTTGGCCTTTGGAAAGAAAATGAAGAAGAAGATATCGAGCTTATGAGTTACTTCAGAAATACCAAAACAATCGACTGATGGATAATCATCTATTACTATAGAAACTTCTTACCCTTTTTGTAAACACTCAAAAATGGGTGCCTTATTTGCTAAAAGTATTTATCTTGGAAGAAAGACGGAGAGAAAGAATGGGCAGTCATAGACTTCAGGATTGGTTCTTACTTGAAGCAGGAGATCAGCCAAAGCCAGGAATGGCTGGGGAGAGCTATAAACACACAAACTGCAATAGTTAACCAAGCAACACACACGATCCCAACCGAAGTCCTTGAGACCTTCTGGCTTCCACGCTGTAAAGAAAGCAATCAGCGCCAAAGTGAGAACGAAGGCATTTATCAGGGTCTCAATCAGCTTCAAATATAATATACAGTTTCCATGAACTACCTTCCAGATTTTGAAAAAAAAGAAAAGGAACAACCTTTACTAGAACACGTTCATCTCATTTCCAGATCCGGATCCATACAAAATTTGAACTGAAAAAGAGAGAAAATAAGAATGGTCCACTTACATCATAAATAGCAATCTGAAACAGGGTAAATGCTGTCAATAGAACAGCATGGATTGAGAAAGCAACATCATTGGCAGCCACAGGTATCATCTGCAGTAAGATAATCAAGAGAATAAGCAAGAAAGTGACTCAACTACATGGAGGGCTCCTACACATAACATCAACCAAGTTAACAAGATAAAACACTAACAGTTCTTAAGAAAAGGAGACTAGACAAAAATAGTATAACTACTTAAAGACCAATTAATTATGAAAGAGATGCTGGTTTTCTTTCCAAAATAAGTATATTATTTCAGAGTAGCTGTCATACTTCTTCTTCTTTTTTCCCTTTTGGAAGATGATGGTGTCTGATTAGGGGCAGATTGAGGTCCAATTTACAGTGCACCTGAACCCATGGTCTCTTCACAAAATTAGACATTTTATGTACCTATTTCCTAGTATTGATCAAATAGTACCTGCTGGCACTCATGCTACTAAAAGATTGAATGGTGCACTTAGTTGAATGTTACGTAATTCCCAAGGGAATACGGATCAATTCCCACTTAAAACTGCCTTTTTTTCTTCTTTTTTTAGTGGTTCCTAGATCCACCTTTGTGTCTGATCCGTCTGCCTGACTCGACTGATCCCCAGTGTGCTTTAGTAACTAAGATCCCATCAATGATATACTCATATGCCTCAATCACTCAACGAGTTTGTCCTAACCGCGAAATCAACTAAAGATTACCAAGGCATCCACTATCTTAATAATTTTTCCACATACATATAGTTTGAGCAGAAAGCAATAGATATGACTGCACACAGCTACCACAAAGTTAGATCCACTCATGAGTCAAAGAAAAGCAGTGTAATAAGCTACAAAACAACCAAAAGACAAAATTTCTAACCTCATTAAGACCATATTTCTCACGGTACTGCTTCTGAACAACAGAACTAAAGAACATGGAAGCATTATAAATGAGATAAGACGAGTGTTTTGTCAAATTCAACACCACGAAATCGAAATTCAACCCCACCACACTGTGTTTCAATACACAAAACGAAGAGGGTCAGCAGGAAAATCAAGAAAGATACAAACTTTGATGAAAACAAGCAGAAAATCAAAGTAAAAATGGAACCTTTTGCGTCTGAAATTCAAGATTACTTGAGGGTAAAAGCTAATAGACCAAGAGAAAAATGCGATCCATCCCAAACTAGTGTACAGAACTTCAAGAGGAATTGAATTCCAAGATGCCATCACTAATCTTTGATTTTCCCCAAAATCCCAAAAAAAACAAAAAAAAAAAAACTGATCAATGAATCTTTATTTACATAAAAAAAAATTGATTCTTTTTGCTGAATGTTTAAACCAATAAGAATATTGGGCTTTAAATGTGTGCCCCATAAAAATATGATGTAATGAATTGAGCCTTGCACGGCGTCTCAATTCACAAATTTAGCTAGCGTTTGGCCATAGATTTTCAAATATTCTTGGCAAATATTATTTGGGTGAAAATTTGGGTGAAATTTCACCATGTGTTTGGCCATAGTATTTGGGAAATATATTTCACTTTTTAGAAAAATATGATTTATATCCATAAGTTTTAAAAACTATCAAATTTAACCATAAGTTTGTATTACAAATCAATTGGATCTTCGTTGCAACAAATAACAAGTAGTGTTCATGCCACTAGAGCAATGTGGTAGTTTTGAGTGAGTACAACAAGCATCATTCCATACATCGTGAAGTAGACAAAACACATGACTTCGTTATCCTGAGCCGATTGTTCATCATTTCCATCAACAACCATATCATCACTTTCATATTCACTGAATATTTCATCACTACTTTGGTGTTCGCGTAAAAAATTATGTAATACAACGCAAACAATTACTATAAAGGGTGTTTTTGTAAAAGATAAAATGGTGTTAAATTTAAATTTTTAAAACTTTCCAAATAATGAGATTTGGCCCAAATACTAGAAAAAACTAGTATTTGGGAATTTGGGTTATTTGCCAAAAAAATTTGCCAAATAATGAGAAAGTGTATGAACAAACAATATTTGCCAAATTTTTTCCCAAGTTTTACTTGGGAAATCTATGGCCAAACGGGCCCTTAAACTCCCCCTTCCCAAATTTATACTCCCTCCGTCCACAATTAATTGTCATGGTTTCCTTTTTTAGAGTCAAACAATAAGAACTTTGACCAATATTTTACGATGTATATTTTCATCATATTGATATGCAAAAAATTGCAACTTATAGTACTTTTCGTATAGTTTTTGAATATCTAATTTTTTTTAAAAAAAATATTGAATTAACGTAATCTAATTTAACTTTAAAAATTAGTCAAATTGACTTTCGAAAAGCGCAACATGACAAATAAAAGTGGACAGAGGGAGTATGATATATTATTTTATTAGACACAAAATTTAATATGGAAGAAAATTTATTAGTAAGATTTGAGAAGTGAGGTGTCAGGTGTATAGGCAGAGACGTTGTTTTTCAGTAGATTTTTTACTCAAAAAGCGTGTAAAACAAATGCAAGAAGTCATGCTGAAAATAATGAAGAAGAGAATAATAATAATAACAAAAAAAAAATAGGGTAACTGAAGCAACAAAAATACATGTAATATTAAAATAGAAGAATAAGATGGTAGGAGAATAATAATAATAACAATATTAAAAGTGGCAACTAGACAATGTTCGATATACTATCCCTCCACCCTAATCATTGGCCATGACATTTTTCCTAGTTAGGGTCATGCCCAGGTTAGCTAGAAGTGAGTAAGGGGTCGTTTGGTACAAAAATGCATAATGCAGAGATTACTAATGCATGAATTAGTGATGCAGGATTTAGTAATACAGGAATTAGTTTTTATCAAATGTTTGGTTCATGTTTCCCATTTAATCTTATGTTTGGTTTAAAATTCTAGAAAAAATTTCTTTCCTATGATACCCTTGAGTTATTATGAGATTTTATATTTTATTTAATATGTCAAATTAAATACTAAAATATATTTAAAAAGTTATTATTAAATTTTAAGGTGTGATATGCCACCATAGAGATCCTTGATAGCACGGTATATTAACCTTAAATTTAACATAGATTTAAGGCTACTTAAATTGTTCAAATACACAAAGCTTATTTTTTAAAAAAATAAAATCAAATCGACGAAATACATTTAAAAAAAAAATCTGAAAAAAACAACTCAATATAACAAATCAAACATGGATCGGAGAAAAAAAATATTAATTTGTGAAATCATCAAATTACATGGAACGAATTTGGAGAATTTAAAAGAATATTTATAAATATTCTCATATAAATAAAAAGAGCATTAAATTACAAAAAAAATTAGGAAAAAAAATTTGGGGATAGTTTAGTCATTTAGGGATCTTATCCAAGGATTGTTAAACCTTGGATTAGTTATCCCTCCCTTTTCTAGGGATAAAATAAGATCTTGTATAAGGTATAATTAATCCATGGATTAAGTTAAATAAAGTAACCAAACAATGTTTTTGTTGAACTAAATTTTAATTCATAAATTATTTTGATTAATACCTCCTACCAAACGGGTCCTAAATGTCTTGTCTAATCAACTTTCCTCGAGATTTCTTTGCCATATCTCTTCCTCTCCTTATATCTACCATAATCAACATCTTCCACCTCTTCCCTTAGGCATGTTCATCTTTTCTTCACATGTCACTCCATCTTATTCGAGGCGGGTTGAATTTCTTCTACTTATTCAAAAATTTACTTGTTTATATTTTAAATCTCTTGATGAAAATTATGTCTACCACTTTTATGTATTATGAATAATATAATTTCTTAGATTTTTGTGATACATAAATATTTTAGTTCACTTATAAGGAAATTAATTTAAAGATGCACATATTATTTTGCTCATGAACTATGGAAGAATTTCTTTTAATATATAATATCAAATAGGTATGTACCAGACCACCACCAACCTAAAGGTGGTGGTCCATCCTCCTCAAAGCAAATGTAAAGTATACCGTATAGGTTTATTCAAACTAAATAATTTTATCTAAAATATTTTTTATATTAAAAAATTCCATTAAATAAATACGATTGATAAATTGAATCTAATAAACTTTAAAAATATAGAGAAACTTAATAAATCTAACTAATTTAGGAGCTAATTATGTAGATATTTTTTAGTTTGTAATATTAGTATCTTATTAAATTTTGGTGCGTCGAGATACATTCAAATACATCGAGATACATGTATTTCGGGATACATGAGGTCAAAATTATGTGTAATTTCTTCTAGATACACTGTATCCAAGTTGATTCATATATATTTGTAATACATAACAAATTTCACTCTCCTCCCTCCCATCTCGCTTGCCACTCTCCTATGTGGTATCAGGCACATGCGAACGACGGTAGATATACACTAGATATATGTATCTAGTGTGGTTCGCATGTATTTGTGATATCACAGAAAAAATCTCGCTCGCCTCTCTCCCCATTTCGCTCATCTCTCTCCCTTTTTAGTGTATTTAATAGCAAAAATACATGTATTTAAGTGTATTTTTCTTACTATATAATAGAAAACTCTTAATTAGTAATAAGATACGTAATATTTTGAAAATATAAATAATATCAATATGTATGATAATGAAGTATATCTAATGATATAGTTTCTTCCAAACATTATTATATGATAAAATTCCAAATTCAAACATCTACCAACAAGCCATTGGTAAAGGCGACTCCTATTAGAATAGTCCTATTTAAAGGAGTAGTTTTAGGGCAACTTTGACTGTCCCAACAAAAAGTTCTTATTCTTATGTTGAATGGATAATGACTTTGAACATTGAAAAAGAGAGTCCACAAGCCTCGTGTTTCTATTTTTAAAATATTCTCAATATACTAAATGAATATACAATTGAACATTCAAAATTTCATATAGGACCAATTAAAAAATAATAATAAATTGATTCATAATATTTTAAAAAGAATTTATCTAGAAGAATTAATTCCATTATAGTTTAATTCGATAAATAAAAGATCATTTCCTTTCACTTAATCCTCGGTTTGAAATGGTCTCATGTTAATAGTATATACTATATAGATTACTAAATTTAATTATATAAGTTATTAACCCCACCCCTGAATAGGTTTTTCGTATTAAGTTCATATTAGAAAAGAAAAATTATTTTACACATTCTTCCTTACAATTTCCCTATTAGAAATGTATTTTTTTTTTAGTTCTCCTCTGATGCAATAAAAATGTATTGACATTTTTATTTTTATAAAATTTCTATGTTAAAATATATTAAATCACATTTTAAACCTTGATTCAAATATTCAAATACTATATTTGTCTTATTAAATCATTTAATAAGTATATATTATCAACTTAGAATCAAATAATTTTAAAAAATTCAAATTTGGATGCATAAGCTTCGTATATTAAAGTCGAACTCACATATTCTTTTAGCAAATATAATTTTTACCATTTGATCATATCTACTTTTTTTCATTCTTAATACGCAATATGCACCTTACTTTTCCTTCGTTTGACGATATTTCTCTAATGTATTTGTTTAATTATTTTGTTTTCCAACTTTCATCAAAATTCAAGTGTCAATTAAGTACTTGATTTTGCTTTCAAATTCATATGAGAAGAGAACAATTTCTCAACGCACCATTCCTTATAATTTTCCCATTAAAAGTGTTAATTTTCATTTTACAACCTAAAAATAAATCAAATCACATTTAAAATATTGATTCAAATAATGTATTTATCTTATTAAATCATTTAATAAGTACACATTATCAATTCAGAATAAAATAACTTTAAAAAATTGAATTCCCAATACATAAGCTTTGAATATCAAGCATGCATCATCTTCTTAGCAAAATTAAATTGATCACTTATTCATATTCACATTTTTTTTCATTTGTTTTTATACACCATATATACTTTAACTTTCCTTTATTTGACGAAACTTCCATAATGTACTTGCATAAATTTTTATTTTTTCGATTTTCATCAAAATCTAAGTATCAAAATTTGGTAAATATATGATAGTGGCAAAATATTCATAAGTGAAATTTAAAAAACATGGAGTGTGCACAATCTTATCTCTAACTTATAAGATTATTGAGACAATTATTTCGATAGACCCTGGTTAAAATTACTCATAAATACATTTAAAAGAAATTATTTTAAGCATATGACACATTTTGTATTGCGTATTCGAAGGATCTGAAAACGACAGCAAAGTCAACAATGTTCATGGAGTCAACGCAAAATCCTACAAAAAGCCGCCATTAATACCATAGACTCCATAGCTGTAAAGCTTGCAAACGATGTCGCTTCATCCTTCTTCTTCATCCTCACTTCTCTTCTTCCTTCTCTTCTTCTTCTTGAACCCCTTTTTCTCTTCTTCACAAAAAATCCTCTCATCATTCAATTCCAAATCCCCTCCTTGGAATCCAACCCAAAACCAAATCCTACTTTCACCCAACTCCACTTTCGCTGCTGGGTTTCTTCAATCTTCCCAAAATTCCTTCAATTTCTCCATTTGGTACTACAAAATCCCAGTCAAAACCGTTGTTTGGTCAGCTAACCCAAATTCCCCACTTAATTCCTCAGCTACCCTTTTCATTTCTTCCTCCGGTGAACTCAAGCTAACCCCATCTACATCTTCCTCAGCTCCAAATTTATGGCCTTCAATTATTCGAAACACCTCCTCTGTTCTTTTCCTACAAGAAGATGGAAGCTTGGTTTATGCAAACTGGAACAGTTTCTTGAACCCAACTGATACTTATCTTCCGACCCAGAACATCACCGGAACAAATTTAACTTCCGGTAATGGAAAATTCCAGTTTGATGGATCGAATTTGAATACCCTTTTCTTCGATGAAAATGATAGTTATTTCACTTTTCCCCAAAATGCCCTTCAGAGGTTGGAGGAAACAGGGGAAGTTACTCAAGTTAATGGAAGATTTTTTTCGTCGGATTTCGGGGAGAAAGGGAAACTGAGAAGGATGAAATTGGATGAAGATGGGAATATGAGAATCTATAGTTTTGATCTTAGTTCAAGTTTAGCTGAAAATTGGACAATTGTTTGGGAAGCAGTTAATCAATTATGTACAATACATGGTACTTGTGGTACAAACTCTATATGCTTGTATGATACTTCTACAACTCAAACTTCTTGTGTTTGTCCACCTGGTTTTAGGAAAGACGCTAGTAAATCTTGTGTGAGGAAAATTCCATTGATGACGAAGGATTCGAAGGCTAGTAAGTATTTACCTCTTGATTTTGTTAGTTTTACTGGTGTGGGTAACCAAACAGACCTTAAAGCTTTGAGCTTTTCGAGTTGTGAAAAGAATTGTTCAGATAAGAATGATTGTTTAGGTTTTTTGTTTAAGTATGATGGGACTGGATATTGTGTGCTTGTTTTGGAGAAATTGTTGTATGGATATTGGTCACCAGGTACTGAGTTTGTTATGTATTTGAGAGTTGATAGTAAAGAGAACGATATATCGAATTTCACAGGGCTGACTAGTTTGATGGAGACTTCATGTCCAGTGAGAATTAGCCTTCCATTTCCACCAGAAGAGTCTAAGACAACCACTAGAAATATTGTGATCATTTCGACGATTTTTGCAGCTGAGTTGATTAGTGGAGTGTTCTTCTTTTGGGCATTTCTCAAGAAGTATATTAAGTATAGGGATATGGCTAGGACTTTTGGTCTTGAAGTCATGCCTGCGATTGGACCGAAAAGGTTTAGCTTTTCTGAGATCAAGAATGCAACTAATGATTTCACTGATAAAATTGGGAGGGGTGGATTTGGAGATGTTTACAAAGGGAAGTTGAGTGATGGACGTGTTGTTGCCGTGAAGTGCTTGAAGAATGTAAAAGGTGGTGATGCTGAGTTCTGGGCTGAGGTCACGATCATAGCACGTATGCACCATTTGAATTTGGTGAGGTTGTGGGGGTTTTGTGCTGAGAAGGGTAGAAGGATACTTGTGTATGAGTATGTACCTAATGGTTCATTGGGTGAATTCCTCTTCCAAAAGTCTCAGATCCAGTCACCAGATGGACAGAAACCTATACTCGATTGGAATATAAGGTACAGGATTGCGCTTGGTGTGGCACGAGCAATTGCCTATCTACACGAAGAGTGTTTGGAATGGGTATTGCATTGTGATATCAAGCCTGAAAATATTCTCTTAGGCGATGATTTCTGCCCAAAGGTATCTGATTTTGGGCTAGCTAAGCTAAAGAAGAAAGAGGAGATGATGACCATGTCAAGATTTCGAGGCACACCAGGATATGTAGCACCAGAATGGACCAAGGCTGATCCAATTACTCCAAAAGCCGATGTGTACAGCTTCGGATTGGTGCTGTTGGAGATAGTTTCAGGTACAAGGAACTTTGAGCATCATAACTCAAAGGTGGAAAGTGATCAATGGTTTTTCCCTGCTTGGGCATTTGATAAGGTGTTTAAGGATATGAATGTTGACGATATTTTGGACCCTCAAATCAAACAATCGTATGATTCAAGGGCACACTTTGACTTAGTGAACAGGATGGTGAAGACAGCAATGTGGTGCATCCAAGATCAGCCAGATGCACGACCATCAATGGGGAAAGTGGCTAAGATGTTGGAAGGGACAGTGGAGATCATCGAGCCAAAGAAGCCTACCATTTTCTTCTTATCAGAGGAATAATATATGGCTCAATCCTCTTCATAATTTCCTCATAATGCTGTCTCAACAAGCTGCAGTAAGCATGTATTCCATGTTGTTTTGTATTGTAATAAAAGAGAGTAGATAGGAATTTGGATCATGTTGTGTTTTGTCTGTTTTTTTTCCAGTTTTGTAATCTCGTGTTGTAGTTGTAAAGTACATTTTGATCAATGAAGAAGCAAATGGTTGTTACATAGAAGCACATATATCACAAATAATTTATTGAGGTGATTGTTTGCACATATATCGACGTCAGGTCCATCATTGTTTGTGCCCCTATGTTATGTTGTCCATGCTCCAGTTAACAGTCAATGTGTACATGGTGCTACAATGGGTTAGAGTCCTACAGGGACGAACTGATAGTCTCTTTATATGAACTTGGTTAGGCCTAAAAGCCCCATCTTCTCATGGATAAACTATTTCCAAAATTTACTCAAAGTTTGTTCTTCCTTCTAATATCCATATGTACATTTACTTTTATCAATCATTGATATACAAAATTTTAAATGGAGATAGGGAAGGGATTTGCAAAGGCGAACGTGTAGGATTTCAACTTTATGAATTCAGAATTTGCAATGACAATTTTAAGAGATAATAAATGCGTTAAGATCGCATGCCGGCTACTAGCTCCACCCCGAAATCGGCTATATGAATCATCATTCATCTATATCACTCCATTATAAGAATAATTAAAATGGACACATTTTTCCAATAAATGGTGCATTATATATCTAGGTGAATTTTACACATGGATAGTAGACTTAATTACAAGTCATTATGAATTGGTCAACAAGTGAAATCAACAAGCATGGTAAGAAGATATTTTATTTTTATTTTTTTGGATGGTAACATCTTTCAATTATGGAAATAATCTTAAGTTTCTTATCAGTTACACAAAACTAATTTACTCACTGCCTTTAATAATTTTCCAAATTAATCCCTTTCGAAATAATTTCTTACTGATAAAGTCAAGTCAAAGGTTTGAACAACATTAAACATAATTTAGTAAACATCAAAATACAAATTTAAACATTTAAACAAAAAAAATTTGATTGTGAATGAATTATCCAAAAAAATTGGAACACCAAAGATAAATTAGGAACATATTAAAATGTAGTCCATAGTTAATGCTAAAATTAAGCAAGAAATCAACTGTAATTTCATAGTATATAAAAGGTATTAACTTTAATACATTACCATAATTCCAGCAAAAAAAAAAAACACTAGAAAGAAAGAGACAAAGAATATATAGAGTATTAATTTGCTCTAGATTTCTTTGTCTCTTTTTCTTTCAGTGTTAATTTTTGGCTGGTTTTGTGTAAAAGATAGTATATATATAGAGAAGTGCAAAAAGAAAAAAGAAGTTATCTTTTGAATTTTTTTTGCACTTTTGAGGGATTTCAGAAAAACAAAAATGTCAATGGCTGAGAAGAATAATTCTAAAATCACAATTTACGTACTTTCTTGTTGGATTTTTGCTGCTTTTGGTGGCCTCATGTTTGGTTATGATATTGGTATTTCAGGTATGTTTCTTTGTTCTGTTTGTTTTGGGAATTAACTCTGTATATGTTTATCGGAAACAATCTCTCTACTTTTACTAGGTAGGGTTAAGTCTGTGTATGTTGTATGTTGTATGTTGTTGTTCATCTGTGGCTAAACAAGATTTGTCAATGATCCATCACAAATCCATGGTTAAGTAGCATTAACGATGAATTTTTACTTAGTTTTTCATAAATATTCTCATGGAATCAAGAATGAAGTTCTATTTTGTACGTGCTAGATCATGAATTAGTAACAACTTCCGATTTCCCAAATGAAAAAATCTCAATTGTGTTGGACTTTCCATTTTTGGACTAGTTACGGAATCTCTATGAATAGAATCAACCTTATCCATGGTATTTACATGAGGTTTCTATTTATGAATGTCCCTGAGAGGGTTTATGTTTCATCCTGGACTATCAATCACTCAGCCATCACTCTGAAAGTCTAGAGCATAGCCATAGGGATAGATAGATCCACAGGTTTATCTGTCGGGACGAACTTTGTCTATTGTTAATTCTTTAGTGAAAATTTTGGTTCCGCCACTGTTTGATGCTACATGTATTGCTTAGCAATGAATTTTGTATGTAACTATGACGGTACCTCCGGCTAGGTCACTATAGGAATTCATAAACTTCAAAATCTTTTAATCAGGAGGAGTTTCTGGGATGGATGATTTCTTGAAGAAATTCTTTCCACAAGTGTATGAAAGAAAGTCACATGCCAAAGAGAATAACTACTGCAAATATGATGACCAACTTCTCCAACTCTTCACTTCATCCTTATACTTATCGGCTCTTGTCGCGAGCTTTTTCGCTTCAAAGGCCGCCACTAAATTTGGGAGAAGGCCTACCATTTGCATGGCTTCAATCTTTTTCCTCGCTGGAGCTGTTTTGAGTGCTGCCGCGAAAAACAAGTTGATGCTCATTTTTGGTAGAATTTTGTTTGGTATTGGTGTTGGCTTCGGAAATGAGGTATGTATAGTCAACCTTAGATTTTTTTTTCTAAGGTTACTAGTTGATGTTTTAATGTATTCGAAGAGCTTATGATATTATGAAATGGTTGTAACTTTTACATTGTTTACAGACTGTTCCACTGTTTTTGACTGAAGTTGCACCAATCCAACACAGAGGAGCTGTGAATATTCTTTTCCAACTCTTTGTGACAATAGGAATATTCATTGCAAATCTTGTTAACTATGGAACCTCAATGATACATCCACATGGTTGGAGATTGTCACTTGGCTTTGCAGCTGTGCCTGCAATAGTTTTGCTTGTTGGTAGTTTTGTGATCACTGATACCCCCTCGAGTCTGATTGAGCGTGGCAAGGATGAACAAGGCAAGGCCGCGCTTAAGAAGATTAGGGGAGTCAATGATGTTGAGGTTGAGTACCAAGAAATCATGGCAGCGTGTGAACAAGCTAAGCTAGTTAAGCATCCGTTCAGGAACTTAGCGAAGGCTGCTAGTATTCCACCACTTGTGATTGCTATCTTGTTGCAGATCTTCCAGCAATTCACTGGAATCAATGCCATTATGTTTTACGCGCCTGTCCTGTTCCAAACTATGGGTTTCAAGACCGATGGCTCGCTATTGTCCTCTGTCATTACTGGACTTGTTAATGTTGGAAGCACTTTTGTTTCAATCTACCTTGTTGACAAGATTGGAAGGAGAAAATTGCTTCTCCAAGCTTGTTGCCAAATGTTAATTTCTCAGTTGGCAATAGGAGCTATTTTGGTAACAAATTTGGAGGAGACAGGAACATTGGACAGGAAATTAGCAGCAATAGTGGTGTTTCTGGTGTGTACTTATGTGATGTCGTTCGCGTGGTCATGGGGGCCTCTTGGTTGGTTAATTCCAAGTGAGACATTCCCATTGGAAACAAGGACAGCTGGTTTCGCGTTTGCTGTCAGCACAAACATGCTCTTCACTTCTCTCATTGCACAAGCTTTCTTGACTATGCTCTGCACTATGCAAGCCTACATTTTCTTCTTCTTCTCTGGTTGGATCGTTGTCATGGGACTTTTCGTCATCTTCTTCTTGCCCGAAACAAAGGGAGTCCCCATTGATTCTATGGTGGAAAGAGTCTGGATGCAGCACCCTGTTTGGAAGAAGCTCTTCTAAAATGCATTGATTTTGTTAGATTGATATGAATATCATGTTTTTTGTGATCAAAAGTTTGTTGGCTTCTTATTTGTACCCTCCTACTTATTTGCCTATCCTTTTATCAGATTTTGACTCCTAATTTTGTTCCTAATATAATGATATATCTCAATCTTGAAAAGTTAATTTCTTCTTGCCTCGCATATATTGATTGTTTAATTATCTTCGATCCAAGTCCCGACAAACTTTATTTTGTGTCTGATTATTTAATTATCTCCAATTCACGTCTCGAGAAACTTTATTTTGATGAAACATGTATTAATTGTCTGAAATACCCAACTGTTTTTTTTTATCATATTTTTTTGGGAAAATGCATAGTACCCCCAGCCTATGCCCGAAATCCCAGAGACACACCTAACCTTTACTAAGGTCCTATTACCCCCCCGAACTTATTTTATATGTAATATTCTACCCCTNATAATGATATTTCTCAATCTTGAAAAGTTAATTTCTTCTTGCCTCACATATATTGATTGTTTAATTATCTTCGATCCAAGTCCCGATAAACTTTATTTTGTGTCTGATTATTTGATTATCTCCAATTCACGTCTCGAGAAACTTTATTTTGATGCAACATGTATTAATTGTCTGAAATATCCAACTGTTTTTTTTTATCATATTTTTTTTAGTTTAAATTGTTATCTCAACTCAATCAGTTAACCTAATTTTGTGAAAATGTGTTCCACTGTAATAAAACATTTTTGGTGAATCCAACCCAAAGCCGCATAAAATTGCTAGAAGTTTCTAAGCTTTTTGAAATTAATTAAATTTTTCTTGATATTTTTATATTAATAACTAAAATTTTATATAATAGCATCTAACAGATTGTATTTCAAACAAATGAATGACATTTTATAACTTAAATTAATTTTAATTAATATAAATATCAACAATAATATTACATTATAGTTTTAAAGAACTTATGTTTTCTCAAGGATAGTAAAGTAGCAAAAAAAATATTGAAAAAAAAGAAGAAAAAATATAGGGCTCTCGAGCCCACTTATTTGCCTATCCTCTTATCGGATTTTGACTCCTACTTTTATTGCTAATAGAATGATATATCTAAATCTTGAAAAGTTAGTTTCTTTCTTAATTTACATCGATTTAGATTGATTGTTTAATTATCCTCAATTTATGGAGAAATTTTACAAAATGTTTTTTTATTATTATCTTTTTGGGTTTAAAATGATTTTAGATTTAAATTATATTATTTCAACTCAATCAGATAACCTAATTTTGTGGAAGTAAGTTCCACTCTAATAGAACATTTTTGGTGAATTCAACACCAACGTCGCATAAAATTAGTTTTCACGTTTAAATTAAATTTTTCTTATTTTTTTTATATTAGTAACTAAAATTTTATATAATATCATCTGACAGATTGTACTGCAAATAAATGAATGATATTTTATTAACTTAAATTAATTCTAACTACTATAAATATTAATATTAATAATAATATTATCATATAAAGTTAAAGAATTTATGTTTTTCATAGTATAGTGGTAAAAAAAAATTATGAAAAAAATGAAAAACAAAAAGGAAAATAAATATAGACTCTTACTAAAAATTGGGAGCCACTAATTTTATTGGATAAAATATTTTTATACCTATACAATTTAATATTTTTACAAGGTCATAAATTTGTAAAACAATAAATGAATAATGTTAAAGGATAAATTGGAGGATAAAATGAATAATGTTAAAGGATAGATTGGAGGATAAAATGAATAATGTTAGATGATGAATCTGCAAAATTCATGGAAGACCAAATCTCAACTTATAAGAGTGATTGACTTTATCAAACTAACTTAATTCTAGGATGATATTTTAAAAAATAATATGAATGTGTTTTAGATTTTTGTGAGCATTATATATACGGAACAGAAAGAGAAAAAAAAAATACAGAGCAAAAGAGTGAAGTATTTTACCAGAGAAAATTATTTTGGTGATTTTAGAGTATAAGCAAAAATGACTGTTATTGAAGGGCATAATTCTAAAATCACAGTTTATGTTGTCTCATGTTGGATTCTTGCTGCCTTTGGTGGCTTAATGTTTGGTTATGATATTGGTATTTCAGGTATATTTTTCTTAGTTTTATTTGTTATATTGTATCTTTCTTAAGCCATTGCTTTAAAATTTTTTTTAGCTAAATATGTGAGTTTATCAATAATTGAGCCAAATTTGAGGTATCATTCGTCTTTTCTATTGATTCTTGCAATTGGATCAAAAACAATTCTTAAATAAGTCAGGTAATTAGATGAATCGTAAAAGAAATTAGTGTGTAAACAGGTCAAAATTACTTTAATTACATAAATACATGTGATTAACCTTGAATACTCTTACTCACATTTCTGATTTAGTCAATGTAGTGTTTAAAGCTTGAACACTCTTATAGAAATTTTTTGACATAAACTTGTTTTTTATTGAGTACCAATTTTTTTGTTTGTTTTAATTAGGAGGAGTTTCTGCGATGGATGATTTCCTCATATTGTTTTTTCGGAATGTGTATGAAAGAAAGAAAACTGCAAAAGAGAATAACTACTGCAAGTATGATGATCAATTTCTCCAACTCTTCACTTCATCCTTGTATTTATCGGCTCTTGTTGCGAGTTTTTTTGCTTCAAAGGCAGCCACTAAATTAGGGAGGAAGATTACTATGATGATGGCTTCACTTATTTTCATAGCTGGTGCTGTTTCGAGTGCCGCGGCACAAAACAAAAAAATACTCATTCTTGGTAGAATTTTGTTTGGCATTGGTATTGGCTTCGGAAATGAGGTAATTTGACTATAAACTTTAGAATGTGTAAATAGGTGACAAGTAAATACTCCAACTTTTGACTTGTGTTTTGTGTTATATTTTCTTCTTATTGTTGGAATATTTACAGACTGTTCCGCTGTTTTTAACTGAAGTAGCACCAATCCAACACAGAGGAGCTGTGAATATTCTCTTCCAACTCTTTATAACAATAGGAATATTGATAGCAAATCTTGTCAACTTTATAACCGTAAATATTCATCCAAATGGTTGGAGGATCTCACTTGGCTCTGCAGTTGTGCCTGCGGCGATTCTTTTTATTGGTACCTTTGTGATCAGTGACACCCCCATGAGTTTGGTTGCACGTGGCAAGCCGGAGAAGGGAAAGACTGCCCTCAAGAAGATTAGGGGTGTCACTGACGTTGATGTTGAGTATGAAGAAATCGTGGCATCATGTGAACAAGCCAAACAAGTTAAGCATGCGTTCCGTAACTTAACACAGCCTCCTAGCATTCCACCACTTGTGATTGCCATCATGTTGCAGATCTTCCAGCAATTAACCGGAATCAATGCCATTATGTTTTACGCACCTGTCCTGTTTCAGACTATGGGATTCAAGGGCAGTGGCCCACTTATTTCCGCTGTAGTGACTGGACTTGTTAATGTTCTCAGTACATGTGTTGCAATCGTTGCTGTTGACAAGGTTGGAAGGAAAAAATTGCTCATCCAATCTTGTTGCCAAATGTTAATCTGTCAGGTACGAAACTATGCATGATCGATTAAACATACATATTCAATCTTCAACACTCTTAACGAAATTTTTGATTTCGTCTGATTAAACATCCCTACAGGGAGTTAAATCACCCTACCACCCACTGCAATAATTTTTTTGACAAACGAGATTCAACTGACCCCCTTGGACCGATGAGTTGTATCAAGCTTTTCTTTTTCTACTGACTGCACTTTTGGTTATAATATTGCAGGTTGCGATTGGATTCATTTTGGTAAATAATTTGTCGAAGACAGGAGGGTTGGACAAGACACTGGCAATAATAGTGGTGATTCTCGTGTGTACGTATGTAATGGCGTTTGCATGGTCATGGGGACCACTTGGTTGGTTAATTCCAAGTGAGACGTTCCCATTGGAAACAAGGACAGCTGGTTTTGCATTCGCGGTCAGCACAAACATGCTCTTCACTGCTATCATTGCACAGTCTTTCTTGACTACACTCTGCTTTATGCAAGCCTATACTTTCTTCTTCTTCTCTGCCTGGATCTTAATCATGGGAGTTTGCGCCATCTTCTTATTGCCTGAAACTAAGGGAATCCCGATTGATGCCATGGTGGAAAGAGCCTGGAAGAAGCACCCTGTTTGGAAGAAACTCTTCTAGAATGCATCGTTTTTATAAGATGGATTAGGATATCAGTTTTTGTGAACAAAATTGCATCGTTTTTATAAGATGGATTAGGATATCAGTTTTTGTGAACAAAAATTGTTATCTTCTCATTTACTCCATCCTCCCTTATCTTCCCATCCTTTTATCAAATTTTGTTCGTGAAACAATAATATATCAAAAGTCCAAAAAAGGTAGTGTCATCTTGCTTTATATAGTCTTGCTTTGTATAGATTGATTGTGTGTTTACCCAAATAACGTACACATACATTACTCTAGAAACTTTATTTTGTGCCTCACACGATATATAAGTGTTGTCTATGTTTGGCAAGTGGAATTCGTGTCCTACACATTCAACATGTCAAACATTGGCAATTCTCGTATCAGTTGTGTAAGGATTTCTCGGACATGTTGTTCTTGTTCCACGTTCAAAATGAACAAGGATGGCTCGTTTTTAGGCGATTTCTCACCTACTTTACTTGTGAATATAGATGACAGCAAATGACTTGAGGAAAATAAATAGGCCAAAGGAAAATCAACTTTTTTTCTGCATATATAACTTTATGTTCCTTGTTTAATAAATAAACTTGAATTTCACATATCATTGTTTCAACAATGGATTTCTTTGAAAAAAGTTTGTTGGCCGGAGCTCGAAACCCTCATAAATAGAAGGCATTACAGGAAAATCTTCTTGGCATGGTACATGATGCAACCCAACAGTGTACCAAAGCACAATATCCTTGTTTTTGATAGTCCTATTCCTGCATACAACACAAGATCAGCTTATATAATATCATTCGTCAAGTAAAAAAAAAAACAAGATTGGGCCAATTAAACATTGACTATGTACTAATCGATAATCATAAGTTCAAGAAATACACTTCTTGAGACCTATGTAACACCCTAGGCCGATCCCACGTGACAAAACACAGGAGAAATATTGGATATTTAAAGAAGTAAGCCTTAGACCTTAGCGAAGCATATTAAGCTATGTAAGCGTACCTAGGTCCAAAACAGACAATATCACTAGTTTGATGTGTTTTTACATACTAAATTTACCTGAGGCTCCATATTGCTACGCCATCATCTCCGTGACTCCTATCAGCGTAGAATCCTCCAGCCCATCTTTCTGATTTATTGTACAGTGTCACCCATAATTGATACTTGGTATAAGCTGCTTGACGTTGAGGGTAGTCATCATCTGATAGCAAGGACATGGCTGGTCGACTTGGTATTAACCGATAAGACACATCATTTCCAACTTTTGTCTTCTTATTTGAATTTACAATCAACAATTCAACTGGTTCTAGTCCTAAGTTTGTTTTAGCCTCACTTTCTGTTTTCATAGTTTCTTTTACAACTTTCCAATAGCTCTTCCTAGGTGAAACGTTTCGCTCCTTCACAGTCGTAGTTATCAATTTGGATTTTACAAATGAATTATCAGTACCATCAACATCAACATCAAGGTAGTAAGTAAGGAAATGATCATGGTTCACCGCAATTGTGTTTTCTGCTACAAGGGTCCCGTAAACATCCTCTGTTATTTGATTATCGTTCGTATATTTCACAGCCTTTGTCTCCATAACTCCAGTTAAACTTACCTGCATAGACAATTCAATGAATAAAGATAGCAAAAGAATTAGAAGGATTCATACTTAACAAGCATAACATCTTAATTTTCTTACTCCAACTTTGATAGTTCCACTTTGTTTGAACTCCCAATCAAGTGTATAATCATAATTTCCCACTGTTGCTACCATTCTAACAACCAAATTAACTTCTTGCTGTCCCTTAGTGTTCTGCAAAAAACAAATTATTTATGTCACTAGACGATCGCGATAGTTAGTATATATGCAAAATGTTTGATTTGATGCTTACTGTATTTCCTGGTACTCCATTTTCTGTATGCCTCCAAGCAGCATCACCAACATATCTTTCAAATATGCATATCACGTTGGGTACTTGCACTACCCCTCCTTCTGAATCAGCCATATATCCAACCATATACACTGCATTGCTCGGACAATCTAGCAACGGGACAAGACTACTAGCAGACCTTCCAAAACCAAATTCACCAATATCCATGAAAGTTCTGTAATACCATTCGAATGTAGGATCCATGTAGGGCACAAATGTCTCTGATACATGACCTCTATAGAGCACACGTCGATATTTCTTTGTTGTAGTATCAAATACAGAAGCTGTAGACACGATCGTTCCTGCTCTCGTGTTGAATCCAACATGAAAATCCCAATTAGCCCATTTAACTTCATTGCCTTTGATGATAATCCTGCTGGTATCAGTGTCATTGCAAGTGACTGATCCCTGGCTCGATGACTCGAAAATAGCACTCTCAGCTTTAGGCAAGGGGACTCTGAATCTATCTATATATTTGATTATCTTCATAGATTCAACATCTACTAGTGTAGTGATCCCCTCAATTGGCCTTGCCCAAAAATTAGTTGTCCCTCTTCGATAAAAACATGGCACGTTAAGAACTCTTCGTGTCTTTGGCTCCCCGAACCATCCAGCTGGTTGTGGTATGCAACTGACTTCTGATATATTCAAACCCCTTCTCAAAATTGAATCTTGCAATTGATGATTCCTCAATGTCAGCCTGCTGGATCGTATAATGTCATCGAGAGTAATTGGAGGGTAACCGTGGCCAGTATACACATTCTCTGATATGATAGCGCGAGTGGACAAGTCCACCACTACTTCATAAGTCTCACTATTTGCACGAACCACTACCCTGGCTCGACGATAAGGAGAAACAACACGTTTATGCTTATGCAAGGACATCCAATGAAGGACATCCTTTTTATTGGGCTCTTCAAGATCAACAAAGTGAAATGTTAAATTGGAGAGGGAACTAAAATGAGACTTTTGAATAATGACTCTAATTTTGTTGATCTCAGTAGGGCTAAGAGGGTCTAAAGGATGATGGCATTGGCTTCTAGTGAAACAGAACAAGAAAACAATAACAAGAATTGGAAGAGCCAATACTTTTATGAACTCCATAGAGAACTTGATAAAGAAATTGTGCTTTGACATTCACAAACTGTTTGCACATATATATTAGTGTGTCTTCCATATTTGATTATTACTTTCTTGGAGGAAAAGTTTTGGACTTTTATAAATCACAGATCTATACTTCCCACAATAACATAATAACATCCACAATATAATCGTTTAAATATTGAGGCTCAATATACTTTATTAATTTTTTTTCTTTGTTGTTTGATTTATCATCACTAAAGGTCTGTTTGTTTGCTTCCTGTCGACATCCCGTTATTTGATTCCCTTATGTGACGTCATTTGATTAGATGCAGAGTTTAAAGAAAGAAAAACTTTTAGAACTAGTGATCTAAAACATGTCATAGACATTTATGCGGCTATAATAAAATCATATTATTTAAGTAAAGCAAGAAGTTTAATGTTACATTATTTCTAAATATCTAAAGATGACATTCTTTTTTGAACAAACTAAAAATATAACCGAGGCACATAAAATGGGACCAAGGGAGTATATTGTAGGAAGATCTTCTTTTCCTTTTATATTCTAATGGCTATATAATATTGCACAATCATGATAGCTTCATTTAGCATACACTTGGTGTACTCACTTAAAAAAAAAAGCTTATCAAGAAGATAAAAAGCAACCAAACTCATTCAATACAAGTAATGGAGCAATGCTTCTTGATGTTTCTTGCATTGAAAGCTAAGAATGCTTTGACTTGTTCTTTAATAACTTAGTACAACTCTTAAACATGTCATGATATTTGTGTTACTATAACATCATGTCATTAAAGGTAAAACGAGAAATTTAAAGTTAAACCATTTTTAGATATAGAAATGTGTCAGTCTTTTTGAAACCAACTAAAAATAAGTACAAATAAAAAGTGTCATCTCAGTACACGAAGCATCCCACATTCATGTCATGGCGTATCATGACACAATCATCAATAGGTAACAACTTTACCGTTGCTTCAAGACTGGTCTTGGAAAGAAAGGAATACATTTTTTTTAAACTATTAAAAGAGGCCAGATTATAAAACAATGCCACTATCCACATGATCCATCTGGACATGGATTATGCTTAAAGATATTTGCTGGCCATAGCTTTAAGGTTGTTTGTTTCAAAAACCTCAAGCATTGATATTTTTTAAACCAGGCCTCTTTTTTTGGTTGAAGTTGAACTTCTAACTTCAAATACCAAAGAAAGAATTTGCATAAATAGGGTACATGTGTATTATCATTAAGCAACATGTGATCACAAATATACCTTATATCAATAAGAGGCACGAGATTTTGAACTTTATGTTTTCTAAAATTTAGAATAGCGATATCAAATGCTTATCTACATTTAATTTTGTAGCATATTAAGTGATACTATAATTTACACCAAATATTCGATCGAACTTGTAAATAACTCTTTAGCTCCCATTTTGATATCAATCTCTTGTTATTCACCTTTAGTAACGGAGTTTATAATAACAAGTAAGACCAAGTTTTTGAGGTTGCTATTAGGGATCAAAACCTAAATTTTGACCATGTAATTTATAGTTGTGGAATTTACTAGTCAAAAAAATATAATAGAAAATTTTCTAAAACAATTAAAAATACAACATCAATATAAACATTCTTTATACCATCATATATAAATAAAATTCATCTTAGACATAATATACAACTTTCTATCAAGAAGCAAAAGGGAACAAAGGCATATGCTTAATAAAAACTTACAACATTATCTAGGTGAAATTTCACCTAAATTTCCACAACTCAATCTTAAATGATCGAAGAAGATTCAATGAATCATTTTTAATTCATAAAAATAAGGAGAAATAGAGTGAGCTATGAAATTTCAGTTACATTTATCATAACCAATTTATAAATCGTAACTAATCAGAACTATGTACAAGCAATAAATCGTACTAGTCAATTACAATTTATAAAATGTGTTCCTCAAAAGTAATGTTTAAGTTGTAGTAATCAATTGATAAATCACATTTAAAAACTATTACTACTACTATTTATAATATCAAAAGATATAACTCTACTTCTCGGGAGTCATTTTTGATAGGAAGCTGGGGAAATATTTAGCGCGAATTGAAATTAGTTGGGTCAAAATAGATATCGAACACCAGGGTGAGAAATAAAAGAAAAAGTTACTTCTTGAGAGTCGTTTTTGGCAGGAAGCTTGGAAAGTTTTTTGCTCGAACTGAAACTAGTTGGGCCAAAACAGATACTGAACACCTGAGTGGGAAACAAAAGGAAAAGTTACTTCTTGAGAGTCGTTTTTGGCAAAAAGCTTGAAATTTTTTCGGCGCGAACTGAAACTAGTTGGGCCAAAACAAATACCGAACACATGGGCGAGAAACAAAAGAAAAAGTTACTGCTCGAGAGTCGTTTTTGGCAGAAAGCTTGAAATTTTTTCCGCGCAAACTGAAACTAGTTGGACCAAAACAAATACCGAACACCAAGGTAGGAAACAAAATAAAAAATTATTTCTCGAGAGTCGTTTTTGGTAGAAAGCTTGGAAATTTTTCCGCGCGAACTGAAACTAGTTGGGCCAAAACAGATACCGAACACCGGAGCGGGAAACACAAGAAAAAGTTACTGCTCGAGAGTTGTTTAAGGAAGCTTGGGAAATATTTTGCACGAACTGAAACTAGTTGGGCCAAAACAAATACTGAACATCGAGGCGGGAACAAAAGAAAAAATTACTTCTCGAGAATAGTTTTTGGTATGAAGATTGGAATTTTTTTTGGGTAAATTGAAACTAGTTGGGCCAAAATACATACCGAACGCGGGGCTGAAAACAAAAGAAAATGTGACAAGTTACAATTGTGAAGGCAATTTAGGTGTAATTGCATCATTAAATGCTAAAAATTTGCAATAAGGTTTGTTTTTCTTTTCTTTTTACCTTGTCCTTAGAGTTTTTGTTCTGTACTGAAAAATACAGCAGGTGTCTGTTCATATATACAACTATGCCGATGAACCAAACCAAATTTTCCGGCCAATAGCATCGCTTTTCCGGTGAAATTGGCAAATCGCGAAGCTTTCCGTCCAGGTAATGATCGTCGATTTTTCACTCACTTCTGAATTTTATCACCGAACCGGAAATTTTCTGATGTTTTGTATCTAAGGTTGGGATTTTTGTTGTTTAATGTTTCAGATCTGTCAAATGTTGAATAACTGAAGGTAGAATTTGGAGTTTTGAAAAAAAAATTAATGTTACTTTGCGTGAGATTTTGAGATTGCATTTTGTATTAACATATGAAGATGGAGGATAGTGTGAGATCAGGGGGTGGTGTACTGAAGAAGAAAAGCTCTTCTGGTTGTTTAATTATTAAAAGGAAAGATGATAGGTTGGGCATTGGAGGGATCAGTTCTTCAGGGGCTTCACAGAAGGTGAAGAACAGGCCTATGTTTGTGACAAATGAGTATGAGTCGAGTGATGAGATATCAGAGTCAATTCAGCGAAAAAATGGTCAAGTTTTTAGTAATGGTTCTGTTTTTTATGGAAGAAGTGGTGTTAGAGATGGTGAATTTGGTAGAAATATGAATTTGTCCAATTTTAACAAGCATGAAGAATGTGATACGAAAATGCAATCGAATGTGTATGGTGATGATAGATTTAACATGGTTGAAAGAAGAGGGGGTTCGAGAGAGTTTGGGATTGAGTCTACAAGTGTAATGGTTGAGAAGAGGAAGCTTTCGTATATGGATAGTTCAAGTAGTTTTCCGGGTAGTAGGTCAAAGGGTGATGGCAATGGATTTAAGAGAAGGTATGGTTTATTAGAGGATGGAGTGCATATGCCCATGTCATTGCCAAGAGAAGCCTCTCATGAATCAATCAGATTGCAAGGGAAAAATGGGGTATTGAAGGTTATGGTGAATAAGAAGAAGAAGATCGACTTCAGGCCCAAGGAATATGATCCTGTGGAAATTGAAGGTAGAAAAGGCTCTTGGTCGGCAGATGTTGTCAAGAGGAATTTTCAAGTCCGTCCATCCTTTTACTGGGGTCCTAAACAACCTGAAAAGCAACCTTTGTTGATTCAAACAGAGGGAAATGAGCTGAAACCACAAAAACCTTTGTTGGGTAAAAGCACCCACTTAGTGGCCTCTGAAAAAGATGAGACTGATACGTCACTAAAGTTGGCACCTCCTAGTTTGCAGCCTGCTAGCTCAGCAATACGTGTGCTGAAGGAAGAAAGCAGGCCCTTGGCGTCTGAAGATGTTACCCCTGCTAAAAGAAAAGATGGAAAAGTGAATCGAGGTGGGAGCACTGAGAAGCAGAAGTTGCGAGAACAAATAAGAGGAATGCTCATTGAAGCTGGATGGACCATTGATTATAGACCAAGAAAGAACAGAGAATATCTGGATGCAGTGTACATTAATCCTAGTGGAACAGCCTATTGGTCAATAATTAAGGCCTATGAAGCATTTCAAAAACGATCGGAGGTAGATTCAGGTAAAAGCAAACCTGATGGCAGCTCTTGTTCATTTGCTCCAATATCAGAA
Organism: Solanum stenotomum; assembly: GCF_019186545.1. Classification (NCBI taxonomy): domain Eukaryota; kingdom Viridiplantae; phylum Streptophyta; class Magnoliopsida; order Solanales; family Solanaceae; genus Solanum; species Solanum stenotomum. The sequence continues at coordinate 65,940,552 of NC_064284.1, read as the reverse complement.
GATTTAATTAATAAACTTACCAGGCAAACACGGAAAAAAATTGAGAAAGAAATGAAAAAGAAAAGAAAAGACGATGACCAGAGACAAGATCCTAAACAGACTTTTGTGAGGGAGTCTGTGTTGGGCATATGCAGTGATCAGCGCGAGAAGAAGTTCAATAGCTATATAATGAAGACAGATAAGTTGCTGCAAGGAAAATTGCATGCATCAGACCAGGAGAGTGGGGATAATTCAAGTGATAACTCATTGCAGGCAAGGAGACTTAAACAGGATATGGCTGGAAAAGCATCTGTTGGAGTTGCTTCTAATTCAATACATGGAAGAAAAAGTAAATTAATTGGACGATGTACATTGCTGGCCCGTCATTCTGACAAGGGGGAAAATTCAGATAGTGATGGATATGTTCCATATACTGGAAAAAGAACCTTGTTGTCCTGGTTGATTGACTCCGGAATATTGAAGTTGAGACAGAAGATTCAATATGTGAACCGTAGAAGGACAACAGTAAAACTAGAAGGTTGGATCACACAAGATGGTGTCCACTGTGGTTGCTGTAGTAAAATCCTTCCAGTTTCAAGATTTGAGCTCCATGCAGGAAGTAAACGGCATCAACCATTTCAAAACATAGTTTTAGAGTCTGGAGCTTCCTTACTAGAGTGCTTGGTTGACGCATGGAATCAGCAAAAAGAGTCTGATCGCCAGAATTTCTACAATATAGACATTGATGGTGATGATGGTGAAGATGATGTTTGTGGTATTTGTGGTGATGGTGGTGACCTTATCTGTTGTGATGGTTGCCCATCAACTTTTCATCAGAGCTGTCTAGGAATACAAGTATGTATCCATCAGAATATGCTCTCTTTACCTCACTGCATTTCATATGTATCATTGTTGCTCTGTATTATCAATTTATCAGGGCTGGAGCCACTGTTATAGTTTCGGGTTCAACCAGTAGTGTTGGCCCAAAACCTGTGTTTGTATAAAAATTCATTTAATATGTATAGATAATCTATCTAGAACCCAGTTTGCAAAAAACATTGTGGTGCAGTTCTCATAAACTAAAAATCTTAGACCTGTCTCTGGATATCGTCATAGTTCTCCACACACTTCATCTTTCCTTTGTGTGACGTTAATTATTGTAACTTTTGTACTGATATTTACCAAAATGAAATTTTAAGCATGTGAATTGACTTATACATAACTTTGGAACTTTGTATCAGAAGAACTTTTGAATTTGATCAATGAGGCAAAGCAGGAGAAAAAAAGAAATCAGAGGTGGAAAGGGGTTCTTTTTTAATTTCCGTTTATTATCTCTGTCCTAGGGTAAAAATAACAAAAACTGGTAAGAACTTTTTAGTTTTGAATACCCAAGGGTGTGGCCTAGTAGTCAATGAAATGGGTTGAGAACTATGGTCTATGAGGTCTCAGCCTCCCAGGTTCAAATCTCATCAGAGACAAAATAAATTAGGTGATTTTTCTCCATCTGTCCTAGTCTTGGTGAACATAGTTACCTAGTCTTGGTGAACAGAGTTACCTGGTACTTGTAGTGGGTGGAAGGTGACAAGTGTATCATGGCATTAGCCGAGGTGCGCACAAGTTGGCTCAGACACCCCAGTTATTATAAAAAAAAGACCTTCTTAGTTCTGATGCAAGTCCTCAGGTGAATCCATTCCTTTGCTTTTTCTAGATTTCTCTGGAGTAGGTCTGCACTATCCTTCTTAGCATTATATTGTCTTCATTGTCCATTTGTGGGATTATACTGGGTATGTTGTCGTTGTTATACTGTCCATTTATAGTTAATCAATAAACCTGCTGCTTCCACCCCATATGGACTCCTTAAGGGAGACTATAGAAAGGGGCCAAGTTATCTGATAAGAATCAGGTTACTTAAATAAAACCAAGAAAATAATGCGGAAGATATGCGAAATTTGAGAATGAAATCCCCAAATTTTGAAATTAAGTGCCAAGAACCCTTATTGATTTTAGCATTCAAATTTCAAACATTATCGAATTAAAACTAATTATGATACTAATAGGGTCAATTTAAGAACTTAAATATAAAGGTAATCTAGACCCCTATTTTCTAAGAAATTAGAGACAATAATTGGTATAAAACTAATTACCATCTATAATTACAAATAAGAACATAGATATCGAGCTAAAGAATTAATCTTACCTCATAAAGAATTGTTTTTATAAGATTGTAAGATAAATCCCAAGTAGCCACACAGAAAGGTGTAAAGAAGAGAAACTCTCAGTTAATAATAGTTATGTATCTAAAAAAACAAATTCATCCCTATATATATAGGGGAATACTATCCCAAGTAGCATGAGATTTGAATCCTACTTTTATGAAAATAATAATTAATAAAACCTAACTAGGAAACTTAAAACTAGGAAATCATATAAAAATAATATCTAAATTCCTATCCTAAGAAAATATGGAAAAGTTGCCAAAAAGGTCACCACCAAAATAGTCACTTGCATGTGACTTTTTCCACCCAACTTGTGTGAGAATTTAAATTCTCCTTTGGGCAGAAATTTCAGCCCCTTTTGGGCCGCAATCTTCTTCCATTTGGGTTTGGACTTTTTTTTTTTTGACACAGGTAACTGTTTCTATTTCTGTAACACAGTACATCCCATGTACTGAAACCATATTTCAAAAGATTTCAGAATCTACAATCCTATCCTTATAATGAGTCTAATACATCAATGATAGAGACAATATCATTAGAGTATATCTGGTTACACCAAATACATAAAGTCAAAATTCATTTTGACTTGTTGTATGTATGCTCTGTATTATCAAAAACTCTAAGGTTCCTCTCCTTCCATATTGTCCACCATATAGCTGTAGGTACAATTCTCCAGTTGTTTCTGTTCTTAGCATGTACTCCTGCTTCTTCCCAACTATGTAATGCTTCTGTGATTTTCCCTGGCATGGACCAAGATATGTTTTTGAGATATAGGAATAATCTCCAGAGTTGACTTGTAACCTTGCAATGTATAAATAGATGGACCACTATTTCTGCAGTTTCCCCACCGAAAAAGCATCTGGAACATAAAGGGATCCCCTTTTTCATCAAGTTATCTTGTGTCAGCACTACTTCCTTAGCCAATAACCAGGCAAAGCAGGCTACTTTGTGTGGGATTCTGGCTTTCCAAATGTGTTCCCAAGGCCATCGGAGTATCTGCTGGTTTGGTTGGTTCATCTTCCTATAGGCTGCATTTACTTTAAACTTTAACCATAAAATGTGTAGCACTTGGCCAATTCTTCTCCACAATTCTTGTACTACTTCTTGGGCTCTTCTTCCATAATAAGCAACTTCTTGCTTTCCCACTGAAGCCCAATAATCTTGGCTTGCAACTCCTTAGCTTGAGACCTTGATGATGTCTTCTTAGGGCTTCTATAGCATCATCCTTGCCCATCGAGCCATATCATCTTCTTTACCTTGTAAACCAAAAAAAACAAAAGAAGAAAAAAGTAAAAGAAAGGAACCAAGTCACAGAAGACTATCAATGATAAAATAACTCTAGGCAATTCCTGATCCATGATCTTCGGTGTAAACTCTGTCAGCTGACCATCTTCTGACCAAAACTCTTCAGTTAAATTGATCATTGAACTTTTCTATAGATTAACCGTATTCCCGTCCCTCCATCTAATGAACTGTTTAAAATTGTTCATTGTGTCAACCACAATATGGAAGACAAAAGTCCATTACAATTACCATGTTAATGAACATTTTTTTTTGAGATTGGTAACTGTTTCTATTTCTTTAAATCAGTACATGGGTTGTACTGAAACCATATTTACATAATGAACTCTAAAGGCACTGTCCTATCCCTATAATGAGTCTAACACATCATTGATAGAGACAGTGTCATTAGAGTAGATCTGATTACACCAAAAACACAAGTTAGAATTCAATTCAATTTTACTTGCTACATATTACTCTCCCTATTTTCAAAAACTCTAAGATTTCTCTCTTTCCGGACAGTCCACCAAATAGTAGCAGGAATGATTCTCCAGTTGCTTCTGTTCTTTGCTTGTAATCCTGCTTCTTCCCAATATAAGGCCTCTGCAATTCTACCAGGCATGACCCATGAGATGTTTTTGCGCCTTAGGAATAGACTCCACAATTGGCCAGTGACCTTGCACTGGATGAACAAGTGATTGACTGTTTCTGCAGTTTCCCCGCAAAAAAAACATCTTGAACACAGTGTAATCCCCCTCTTCATCAAATTCTCCTGTGTCAACACCACTTCCTTAGCCAGTAACCACACAAAACAGGCCACTTTGTGTGGGATCTTGGCCTTCCAAATGTGTTTCCAGGGCCATTTGGATTCCTGCATAATTGGGTGGTTCAACTTCCTATATGCTGCACTTACTTTAAAAGTCCCAGTGCTGTTCCCCAACCACTGCAATTTGTCTTTTCCTGCCTCCAAGCCAATAAATTGTTCAATGACGCTGAAGAATTCTGTAACTCTTGGAATTTCCCAATCATTGAGGTGCCTTCTAAATATAATATTCCACCCATGAGGTGTCCATAATTCAGCTATTGTATTTTGTTGCTGAAGAACCAGAGTATGTATGTCCGGGAAAGGTGTCTCCAGATTTCCTGCTTCATGCCAATCCTCCTTCCAGAATCTAGTTTTAGCACCATCTACCACTTTAATCTTGGTGTTTTGTTTGAATTCATCCCATAGTGATCGGATGGATTTCTATAAACTAACACCATAGGGAGTGGTAACTTCCTTTGTCATCCAATTGTCACTTTCTTCATATTTTGCTTTTATGACTGAGCCCCATAAATTCTGATCATCGTTGGAATACCTCCAAAGCCACTTCATTCTCAAAGCATTGCTTTGATTCTTAAGGTTCTTGATCCCTAAACCCCCAACTCTCTTATCATTGATCACTTTTTTCCATTTGACTAAGTGGTACCCCTTCCTTTCCTTGTTTCCTTGCCGCAAAAACTTTCTCCTGATGCTATCCAACCTATTAATGACACCTGGAGGAATAGGAAATAAAGACATTATTTTTAGGACTTTATTTACTTGCCAAAAATAATTATTAGGACGATATTTTCTTAGGGAAGTTCCATCTCTATCCAGACATATCAAAGAATTCAACACATGAGCTTAAAGTAATTTACTTATATCATGTTTGTGAATCTGATGACAGATGAGCTTTTTCTCTTACTCTTTATTATCATGCTTTCCAATTTGAACCTATAACATAATTTTCATTAAGCAGCAAGGCATTTACATACTTCCTCTTCCTCTTGGTGCAGATACTTCCTACAGGCCTTTGGCATTGTCCAAATTGCACTTGCAAATTTTGTGGGGCTGCTGGTAGAAACCCTGCTGAGGATAGTGAGACAGTAGTCCACAAATTTCTTTCTTGCTGCCTCTGTGAGAAAAAATGTAAAGTATACTTCTCTGGAAGTTTTTGTACATTAACTGGTCTACATTGGAGCTGGATTCTTAGATTTCTCTTTGCAGATCATAAATCATGCAGTTTGGAGATGAATGCTTTACCTGCTATTTCCAATAATCCATCTGGTACATTTTGTGGGAAGAAATGCCAGGAGGTAGTCTCTTATTCTGGTTGTGAGTTCTTTTTCTTTATGGTGTATAACATATTAAGATCATGAAGCAGAGGTATCAATTAGTGGAAATTATTTGAGAAATAGTGTGCAGTCAGCCCGTCACTATTAGTAACTCTACTTTTAAAGTATGTTCCACTTTTTATCCCAGAGGACTCAGCATAAGCTCCTATGCACTATTTTCACTATCATTCACAGGTACAAAACTGTTGAAAAGAGATGGTAGAATAAAACATTTTCTTGTACTTGTCAGAGGATTTACTTTGAATGGCCAAATCTTCTCTCCTCCTCCTTGAATACCTGCTTGAATGTGTAGCATGATTCATCTTCTTTGGCATCTTTCTGTTTCTCCAGTGATTAGTGCACTTTAATCAATTTTAGAAATTGAGAGCTTAGCAAGAAATTCAAGAGAAACAAAAGGAAGTGAAGGTAAGATGCTTTCTTGTGGAGTCTAGACTTTTAGGTGATTGACATAATTCAACCTGTTGCTGCATAAGTAGAAATGTATAAAATGGAGCCATTTGCAACTTATCAATTGAATATGAGCTCAAGGAGTTTAAGTCTACCCTCCTCTTGACTTCTTGTACTTAGATTTCTTGCTGGTTTCTAAAACATCCTGCAACTGTAGGCATTGAGGATTAAATGCGAGAAGGTTGCTTGAGATGGTTCGGACATGTTCTGCGTTGACGTATAGATACACCGGTCCATAGGTGTGAAACTATGGTAAGCAAAGGCGTTAAAAGGGGATGGGGTAGACCTAAAATCACATGGAAGGAAGTGGCATCAAAAGACCTTCAAATGTTTGGTATCAATGCAGACCTAGCTAGAGGTAGGGCACAATAGAAGAAAAAGATCCATATAGGTGATAACTACTAGTTGAGGATAAATTTTAGACTCGTATGGAACTTTTATATTATTATTAGTATTTTTTAATTTATTTTTTGATAACCGAGAAATCCGTATGACCCACCCTTTGGACCAATCACAACCTTCTAAACTCAGTGGATAATGGGCCCGCCCCTCTACCCTTCTCCACTAGGCTTCGCTTTGCATGGTGTGGGGATTGAACTTGCGACCTAATCCACAAATCCTCCACCTTTTGCCACTTGAGCTAGGCCTTGGAGGCATTATTATTAGTATTTTATATATAGCCGATTAATATTTTTCAGTTTTATTTTATTTGTTATGATGATGATATGATATGAGCTTAAATGAAGAAATGAGTATTCATATAGCCGACCCTAACTTGTTTGGGATTGAGGTGTTGGTTTTTTTTTTTTTTAAAAGTAGCCGTAGTAGTAGTTGTTGTTGTTGTTTCCTCATAGTGATCTGAGAAGTGTGAATTTTCCTTGATAGTTTGTGTTCCCCAAATTTCTAATGCTATATTACATCTAATACTTCCCCTATCTTAAATGGCTGTCTTATAAAAATAAATGATATCTGTCTTAGGATTCTGAATATATTCATCATCATTCTAATAGTTACAACATGTAGTGTCTAAACCATCTGTATTTTATTTTCAGAAAATCAAATATATCTGTTTGATCTTTTTCCAAAACTAAGTCAACTGACTGTTGAATCGAAATAGTATAATCAAATTCTGATAGAAGGATTTACAGTTTAAGATGAAATCTTGGCAACTTTGTCATTTACTTTTTTTTTCATGCAATTATGGTGAAAGACTGTTTTCTATATATGCGCTTCTCTTTTTTTCCTTTTTTTTTTTTTTTGCTTTTCATTGTCTGCCTCATATCAGAGTTGGGATCTCCCATGGGATTTGTATTTTAATGTCTTTTCTTATTGGTCTTCTCTTGTTATGCAGCTGTATGACCATTTACAGAATATTCTTGGTGTCAAACATGAACTTGAAGCAGGATTCTCATGGTCCCTGATTCAACGAACAGATTTGGACACAGATACTTCTCATTGCCCCTTTCCTCAACAGGTGGAGTGCAATTCTAAGCTAGCTGTTGCACTGGCTGTTATGGATGAATGTTTCGTGCCCATTGTCGACAGGAGAAGTGGGATAAATATTATTCACAACGTTCTCTACAACACTGGGTATGCAGTTTTTGTAGTTCTGTCTAGTGTTTTAAAATTGCCTGATATAAAATTTATGGATGCTCATTATTTGTTTAACCTGAGAAGGAGAGCTGGCTGACTGATTTGATTTGGCCATTTTGGTTTTCACATATGATCTTTCATACTTTATTTTGTTGTGAGTGCAGTTTCTACATTGGGTCCATGAAAGTAACATTTGTAACTTTATATATATATATATATATATATATATATGTTTTTGAAAAGTCAAAGCATAGAATTTTGGTTTATGTTTTCAGATAGGCTATTCAATCTTTTTAGAAATTTGCAATTGTACCTTTTTCTCTTGATGCCTCAAGATAATGTGTTTCATCCTTACTAGACGCATCATTCATCTTTCATTTTCACGTCTAAGTTTGTATGGCTGACTGCTAGGACGAAGCAGTGCAGAGCATTTTGATTGAGAAGGGAGGCTTGCACTGTTAATAATTGAGCATCCTTTGATCTAGGTTGGTGCTCAGAGGAATAAACAACAACATACCCAGTGTGATCATAAGATGCTCAGTGGAATAAAGAAGAGAATTGTGGCATTTTAGGATTATTTTTCTGTTCTTTAATATTTTTCTTCGTCCTTTCTATTTCTCCTCAACTTCATGGAGGAAACAGTGCATTCTATTCATTCGTCATCTTGCCCATGTACACTTCCTTGAAACACAGTGATCCTCCTAAAATAATGTTTTAAAAATAAATCATATATCTTTTCCCTCCCACTGTCTTTTGCTTCTTTCCTTCATCTGAATTTGGTTTTCATTACTGAGTCGTAATCTGAAATTGTTCTCTTTCCTCTGAAGCTCAAATTTAAGTCGGCTGAATTTTCGTGGCTTCTACACTGCAATTCTGGAAAGGGGTGATGACATAATATCTGCTGCATCTATACGGTAGGATGGATTGCTCAAATTGTTAATATGTTACTATGCGAGTTTGTTTTTCAGATCTGAAGAGGTTGGGCACAAGATATTATGGTGTGTTGTTTTAAAACTAAATAATTTTAGATTTCTTGCAGATGCAATGGTGTTCCTTGCATACATGATTATGATCTTTGATAAAATTTCATTGTTTTTTTAGCACATGCACTGATTAACTGAACCTGTCTCATCCAACAAAGCATCCTTTATTGGAGTTGGACTGTATCTGTCTCATCTTTTTTTTTAGGTGTAGCTATTGGCTTCAGATTACTGGCTGAAGGAAATTCCTTTTTGGTGTCGTAACCTTATGAGTGCTATCTAGAATGATGATTGCATGTTTTTTAACAAGTAAAACTCCTAGCTGTTTAAGGGGACAATTTAAAGAGTTTCTTTTGGTTAACTTTTTATTCCCGACCTTAGCATTCATGTAGAAATGTAGCGGAACTCTTCTAGTCATCAGTTTCTCAGTTTTACTTAGTTGTTAAAACTTGCTTTCCCTTTTTCTTAAGCGTCATCTGTGCTTGTGCAGTGTTTATTCATGCCTTACCAATCAGTAAATAGTGTTTTAACTGGTTGTCTGTTAGGATCCGTGGAACTCAACTTGCAGAAATGCCATTCATTGGGACCAGGAATATATATAGGCAGCAAGGGATGTGTCGTCGACTATTTGATGCTATTGAGACAGTACGCAAATTACTATTGCTAATTATACTTTCTTTATTATTCTATTTCTTTCTGCAATTTGTATGCATATAATTTTTTCGAAGGGTAGCATATCAGACCCACTGCTGACGTTTCCCATGTTCCTTTATGTGCATGCTACTCCTATAGTAAATTGTTTTGGTAATTCATATAACTGAATATATCGCAGAGGGGAGTATCCAAATTTCTTTTCAGGGCTGGCAGTTTCACTCTTCCGAACTAATATATTGACAATTGATTCATCCTTACTAAAGTAGCACAAAATTTATCAAAGCCTACACCTATATTTTGGAACATTGTCTGCAAGAAATATGTCAAAGAATGTGGCTTTAGAGAAGTGTAAAATGGTGTAGGACAAAAGCTGTCTCAATTGTATTCACTTGTAGTATTTAGAATTATTAGAAGATCTTTCAAGTTTTTAGCTGAAAGCACATATATTTAGCTTTACTGAACAGTTATATTGTCAACTTGAGTAACAGTAATATCGTTGTGAAACAAGAAATTCCAATGATATAGCTTAGGTCGTTGTCATCTTGTTTTCATTTCCCACTATGAGGTTTAATGTTGTCCAACCTCATAAGGTTTATTTTTTATGAATGCCACAAAGGTTATGTGAATGCCATGTCTGTTCTAATTGTCCTGTGCATCTGTGCAAAATTTGTTCAGAAAATGCCGACAGCATGTTCATCACCTGCATTGATTATGTTTTGTATATGCCGTTTATTATTAGACCAATGGTTTTTACATCTTCCATCCAGGTCCTCTCCACTTTAAAAGTTGAGAAGTTAATCATTCCTGCTATATCTGAGCATCTGCATACCTGGGCCAAGGTTTTTGGATTCGATGAACTTGAGGAATCAAACAAGCAAGAAATGAAATCCATCAGTATGTTGGTGTTTCCTGGTACAAACATGTTACAAAAGAAGATACTGAAGAAAGATGTGCAAGAGGGTAATAGGATAATTATATATTCCTGTTTCCTCTTTGTTTTTCTGTAACATTTTGCTTTTTTAGCTAAGAATATCTTTTCTATCGGTATTTGTGACTTGGACTTGTACTGGATTTTCTGCAGCTTGTGTGTTACAGCAAAGTCATCCTCCATCGCCTGTTTTGGTTGAAAAAAGGGATCAGGAATCATCTCTCAGGCGTGCCAGACATCTGCATGATGGCGTATGTGTGAACATCGTCGAAAAACCTGATGACAGGTTTGGTCCAATGGATTCTGACTCTCCAGTTTCTGACGTTCAGTTAAGTGATAGCACTGTGGTTAGAGCACAAGGTGGTTGTTGCAAGTCAGACACCCAAGTTTCCAGTAAGGAGGTGGAGAAGAATTTTGCTGAATCAGCCACAAAGTGGATGCTCTCTTCTCCTCCATCTGGCGCAAGTGACGGCAGGCCTGATACTGAAGATGCAGCACTAGGTCCTGCAAACATTCTCAACTCTGGTATAGAGCCTATCAATGTAAAAGTTTAGAAAGAAAATGCACTTGTTATAAGTTATAGCACCCTGGTCTTGATTCATTAGCTGAAGTTTCTTCTGGGAACATGTCGGCAGAAAAATAGCTTGAAGATGCTTCTGATAGTTCTGTCCACTAATAACAATCGGAAAGATATTTGGGTGGTTTCTGTAGATAGCTGTTTTCTAGACCCTGCTGTCCAAAGTGCTTGAAAAGAAGTCAGCAGCAATAGACATGGTTTAACATATACCTTGACCCCTTGTGGAATTGGCAAGGCCCTTACAGTCTCACTCAGTGTAATTAACCAAAGCATATATGATGTGGTAATGAGCTACATGTGGCTCCAAAACAAGCTTCCGATTCTAAATGCACTGGTAATGCAATTTATGAATGAGGGCAATTTGGATTCCTCTTCAGTTTATGATGGAAGTAATGTCAGAATTAGTGCCGAAGTTTCTTTTCATAAAGCTGCAATTCATTCATCAAATGAGACCTCTTGATGTGGTTAGGCAAAAATCATTGAAGTAAATGTGATCTGTTTCTTGTTCTGCTGATGCTTCTGCACAACTTGGTGGTGATGAAAAGATTGAGAAATATGCTTTTGTTAGTGTTCTAATCCTACTAGTTATGTTGTTTGGAGCTGTTTGGGTTGGTTTTCTGTTGAACTGATTCTTGATGCTTCCTTCAGATCTTTGTCTCAATTGTGCAAGAGGCTGTTTGTAGCCGGGTAGACAAAAATTACTCCGCAATGGTATTGGTCTAAATTATATGCTTGTTTCCATGTGATCTAGATCTAGGTGGAAGTTGAAATCAAGTTGGAAGGCTATTGCAACTTTTGAGTAGGTGCATTGAGCAACACAGTGGTGGTGTATGTGATGGCGTGACGAGAAATGAATTCAATTATTTTGTTGGAACATGTTTAACAGCGCTAACGTTTCTTGTGTTGCCGTCTAGACTGATTATTACTTATACTATAGTTAGTCAGAAGTTGCTTGGGTGAAATTTTTGGAGAACTCTGCTGACTTTATCGGTAAATGATATTCAAGGTCCTTGAGATCTTTGAAATTCATCATTTCATCCACATCTGGTTCAATTTTTGTTTCTCTTGGAATGCCTTTTTCTGATGATATGAAGCAGAAAAAACTAGTGTATAAAGTATTCATTACCTAAAATTGTTAAAAGGATGTGGATGTTGAAATCTTTTATTTAAAGATTATTTGTTGGCATTGCCAAAAACATTCTCATTCATATAAGTTTTCATTTTACATCGTCTTTGTCTTCACATTGTTTTCTCGGAAACAATTTCTCTCTCAAATAATTTTTTTTTTTGAAAGGCAATCTATGCGCAAAGCATTTTGTGTTTATGCAAGGCCGGGAGACCACTTAAGGAATTGTTTTCATTACTCAAACTTGTGATCCATAGGTCCTTGTGATCTATAGGTCATATGGAGACAATTTTGTCATTGCTTCAAGACTTATCTTATTTTATACCTAATTACATTATTTTACAGTCACTAATGTAACAAATTCACCGCTCATTGGAACTCATACTTGAAGGCGGTGAATGTGATGACTTAGCCAATTATAAGTGTTCTTGGGGGCCAAAGCTGTTAAGTCATAATCCAACACACGATAGATTAGCGTTATTGGTTTTTCAACCAAGCACGATGACCAATTGTGTAATCAACGGTTCTCTCGTACTAGGTTGAATTATTATTGCGACATTATTATCAATAGGGTTAACCCAATTTACGTTTTAGATCACAAGTCTCAAAAATAGTTTTTCATTAACGCGATTTTTTAAAAAAAAATAAAAAAAATTAAAGCAATGATGTGTACCAAATTGAGTTGTAGCAAAAGTTTGAGGGTCAATTTATAATTGTATATACATATACTTCCACTCAAAATAGGACTTTACATTGCTTTCCACAGCAAGAGCTAGAAACTGGGCTATCTTTCTCTTTTTTAGCCCAAATTATTCACTTTATATTTGCTCAAGATGTTGATAATCTGTGCAATTAAGTATTTGTTGAACCCCACAAGTATTTTGTGTTCAAATGTGTAAGAAACTCAATCCAGGCCATAGTAATCATTGCCTACAAACTGTTTGCTAAATTGTCTCAAAGAAGTTTGAAGCCAGGACATTGATTTTCATCATCAGTCATTTTCATTTTTAACCCTTTTATGCTGTGTGGACTGATTCAAGATTTAGTTTTATGGGTTCCTACAACGACCTCAAGTTAATACTAAGTTCACCCTTGGTGTAGAGTTGTTACTGATTGGATTCTTCGATGTCGCTCGTGTTCTTGAGAAGACAACTAATTAACTTGTCTTGTATACTCAATTCCCAATGTAACTTAAGAATATGTTCATACTCCTCAAGACCCACAAGAGCTAGTCAAGCAAATGATTTTTTCGTGGAGGATAGTAAACCACGTCCTGCTGCTGCAGATTTTGGTGGTGGGGTTTTTCATCTTTCGCCATTGTATAGGGATGAGAAATATTTGTTGAAAGATTGCAGGATTGAACTAGTGGATAATGAAACTTGGAGTGTGTCCTCTGGCTTAGCTGAAGTGTGGAGAGGAAATACAAATGTTGCTTCGAAGAAAAATCCTTCATTTAGTCAAGAGGACGAGATTGATGATGGGGTGGCCAGTTATAATGATGAAGATCCTGATTTTGACGATATTGAGGATTTGAGGATACGCGGTAACTTGTTTTACAAGCTTGATAAAGATTCCAAGGAATATGAAGAATATAAGTTCGATTTCCATAGAAGGAATAAGAACAAGAATAATGGAAATGACTGTCCCAAAGAGAAGGAGAAATCAAGTAACGTTTCAGCTTCTGGGGTCGAGAAAAGCCTAAAGGGTATAGATGAGAAGAAGCAAAGCAACAAGGACAAACTGCGCTGTAACTCTGAATTTTCAGTGGACAGAATGATGTTAGATGATACGAATAACCTTCAGGATTTTCAGCTAAAGAGGTCAAGAGTTCCAACTTTTAATCAGCTTACTGCCCCTTATCATGAGCCGTTTTGTTTGGATATTTTTGTCTCGAAAGGTTCGGTCAGTGCTAGCATCATCCATAGAGCTACTAGCAAGGTCGTTGCTGTGGCACATTCTATTTCCAAGGATATGAAATTTGACTTGGGATCGACAAAGAATAGAGCTACTTGTGCTGCTGTTGGGGAAGTTCTGGCTCAAAGAGCCTTGGCTGATGATATTCATAATGTAATTTATACACCAAGGATGAGGGAGAAATTGGAGGGGAAACTTGAGATTGTTCTTCAGTCCATTATTAACAATGGCATCAATGTGAAGGTAAAGATTAAGCAGAGGAAAACCAAGAAACATGGCTTCCACCGCCCAACAGCTTAGGTGGTTATCCTATATTACTATTCATCAAGGCAAGAATGTTGTATGTATCATCCTCATGGCTTTCGGTGAAACTTGATTTAGGAAAGTGAATCAGGTCTTTTGCTATAGAAAGTTGCTTAATCGGCACACTGACAAGGAGTGGAATCATGCAAGATTCAATAGTTCGGTACTAGTATTTTGACAAATGCGGATGAAATTAAAAGTGACAAGTTTTATCAATCCTGACAAGCTTGCAAACAGAGCAGCGTAGTAACTAGATCAAGGTTAGAAGTGCATTACCCTTTTTGCAAGATTGCAGAACATTTCCCTAAATTCATTGTTAAATCGTTGGAGTAGTTACAATAGTAGTTACAAACTTAGGAATAATTCTTTTATTTCCTGCATTTTGTATTCTTTTCGTGAGAAAACATTGCTGTTAATGTAGAAATCTGGTTTACATGATAGCTTTATTTGTAATTAGTATGATAAATCGTCCAAAATATTTGGCGATTTCTAAATAGACAGTCTGAGACCTTAGCACACCTTTTATCTATATAGGATCAACAAAATTTTTTGTTGATCCATTTATTTGTTCAAATGCCTTATGCAGAGATGAATTAGTATATTTGTGTTTGGTTTCATGCTCCTGAAGATAGGAATCAAGGTGAGCTGCTGTGTGGTCATACTTCGCTGCAGAATGGGGTGTCCAAAAGAAAATACTGGCATATAATCATAGTTGAAATGGCTTATGAGCAAAACAATTTATAGCAATAAACCACACATACTTTTGCATTGAATTGCTCAAGAAGTAGAACATCTTGTATCAGTTTTACATCAGTCAAAAATGGAATAACAAAAATAGGGTCGCCGTCTTCATGTTCAATCATCGGCAGTTGCGAGTTGCAGAGACAAAAGCTCTTCTTCAGGTATGACTCTAATATGGCAATCTGATCTTGGATAAGCTGCACATAGTAATGCATAACCTCTCTCCACAACATCATCACTTAGCATACCTTCACTTTGATCCACATTCCCACTTAGAAGCTTTGCTGGACAAGTCATGCACACTCCTAGCTTGCAGTCGTACGGTACGGACATGCCAACGTCAAGTGCCTTCGACAAGATTGTCTCATCAGGTTCAACTTCCAGCTCTGTAGTTTTACCTTCATGTTCTACTATTACTTTATGAGCTCGAACTACACTCAATACTCGACAGTTTTCTGTTCTCCTGACTGACCAGGGATTGTTTAACTTAATAGCAGCAAGATTGTCTTGTTTTCTTGATGGAATGAGAGTGAAAGATGGAGAGGTTGTTAATTGAATTGTTGCCATGGTGAGTGAGGAAAATGTAAGAGTTAAGGTTTTGTTGGTGTGGATAAGATGTGTTGATGAGAAGATAAGGTTCTTTTGGGAATTAATTGGTGGAATTTTGGGCTGTGTTTGTCTGTATTTTTTGTTACTTAAGTTGTGGAAATTTGGGCTGTGTTTTGCTGGCCTTTTACCAATTTGGGCTATAGTGTTGGTCTACTTATTGCCTTTAGGAAATTATCTTTGCAAACAAGTTAGACTCGGGTCAAACGTTTGCTCATATATGTTCAATCTTACCGACAAAATATTAGATTGTCGTCTAGTTTTTTGCAATGACTTACAAAAGTTTTAGATTGTGGTCTAACGTTTTCTCATAAGATCTTTAATTTCTTCAAAATAGATCTTTATATCATAGTCTAAAAGGTCTATAAGTTGGATGAGAAATTTAAAAAATGGTAATTTACTAAACATCATGGCAAAAAATTCACCTTGGAATTTCCTTTGATTTAAGTTTTGAATAATTTTGTATATGGTTTTGTAAACATGTTCTGGATCTGCTTATTTGATAATGTATTTTTTATTATAAGGATGAAATAGAAGTTTAAACATAATTATTTTCAAATATAGAAATATATCATTTCGTCCCTAAGATTTAGAAACTAAAAAGAAAATAATATCAATATATGGGGAGCTCTAGCTTATACTCTTGTCTTAACTATTGTACAAGAACAAGCGTGATATTTCCGCGGCATACCAAAACATCCTTCCCTCCGTACCCTCCACGACCGTTCACACCTTTCGGCACCGTTACGATTAGCTCCCCGTCCGCAAACACAACCGTAGCCAGCTCCGGTTTTGCGGACGCAGGTAACCTAAATCTCCACGTGTCCACATTCAATTGGTCCAACATCAGTAGCTCCGCTTCACCACCATTTCTCACTACTATCTTTGTAATCCCTGGATGAATCTCCACTGTTTGCGCCCTCACATTACGAATATTTTCACCATGCTGCTCGATTTTCGCCATGAAGCGGAAGAATTCGGGGTTTTCTTCCACCTCGACATCCGCGTTGGACGGGATCGGTAATTCAAGGACTTTGCTGAACACGTGAGGCAGCTTCCTGAGTTTTTTTATGCTGTTTGGTGCCATTACTACTATTGTTGATCAGCAAGATTGAGTAGAAGAAGAAAAAGAAGTAATTGGAATTAATGGTAACGTCTTGTTGCATGGACAAAAAAAGATGGACCATCGTGCACTACTTGTAGGTTACAAGAGAATATTTTGTTTTGTTTTTTAAAATTATTCGATATTTAAAGCTAACTGATTGAATTAATTTAGATTCTCCTCGGATAGTCTCTCCAAGTGAGTAAATCGTTGTCTACCAAATATTATTTCCGTTTCAATTCAAATCACAAGTTTTAAAAGTTTTTTTTTTTTTTAAATATCGTATCTGATCAAATAACGTCACATAAATTGAAATAAGATAATAGGCTACAAATGACCTCATGAGAACCATTCGATATTCAAAAGCATATTAGCCAGATTAATCCAGATTCTTTCCGAGTAGATCTACTAAAGGGTAAATATTATTTTACCACATAATTCTTTCTTGAGTAGATCTACTAAGGGTAAATATTATTATGCCATATAATTTTTTATTTCGACGATTCGATTTAGACACTTCTAATTAAAGATATAAAAGTTGTAATCATCTTACCACACTAGATGATGAGAATAAAGTGACACGAATCTAAATCTTGATAAAATGGAATCATTTTAGTGAATGAATGGCAGGAATTGTATGTTTATTATTCCCTTTAAAAAAACAACCGTTTAAATTTAAAAATAATTCAACTTAAACTTTATTTATCATTAATTGAAAGAAATTTTGTAGCCACATAAATATTCAAATGTTTTGTATTTTTCGAAACAACCTAGTAAAGGTGCTCCTGAGTCAAGAGATTATTCCCCCTAAGTAGAATTCTTGTAAGTACGTCTCTGAAACGATACTCGTTGCCTATATAGGTTTGATTTCACTTTTTTGGTGTCACAAAATAAGAATCCAAGATTATCAAAGCTTTTCATGAGTATTAGTCCATGAATTTTACTACTATTAATATGACTTATCGACTTTGTTTTAGCCCAAATTTTTATAGGTCAATTCGAAACAATCTAGCTAACGATACTCATAGCCTCTACGTCGCTTTATTAGAGTTTCGGGGTTACGACAAAGTAATTCAAGATTATATGTATTAATTCATGAATTTTTCGGAATATGATTGACAGACTCCATTTGTCCTCAAATTTTATGCTTCCATTTGAAACGACCTAGGAAACGATATTCATTACCTCTAGAGGGTCAATAGTGCTTCTTTTTTTTTTGAGTTTCAGGGTCACAAAACTAGATTTTTGTATGTATTAGTCCATGAACTTTTTGAAATATGACAGACCGACTCTG